>NC_085870.1:28854146-28966646 GCF_034702125.1 Engraulis encrasicolus
GAATCGCATTTAATAACCCATAGTGTTGCCCTTACGGTATGTACTGTATCCCACTCAACAATAAGATACAGCAAAATTTAATTGTATTATGTGTTCTTGAAATTAGAAGACCAGGTATAGTGTAAATCAAATCCTCAAACTTCACCAGTGGAACACCTGTCCATCTCCTTAAACACCTGTGCAGCACCTCTGTAGACCCTGATCAGTCTGTGGGCCCCAGGAACTCTGGGTCTCCATAGTGGGATGTAAACTATAAATTATGAAGTTTCTTGTGCATACCTTATATTATGAATTAATTCATTAGTCAGATGCTTTTGCAGAATGAGATGTGTACAAATTCAACACATTGGCCAAATTCCTTGGACACATCCCAATTGTAGGCCTGTATTTATCATATTTTAGATGTTGGTAAACATTTCATACTGGCATTCACCGTCCACTAAGCCCATGTGTCTACCATCGTCACTCTGCCAGCAGGCAGCATGCCAGATTCACAGCAGGTAATCGTGGCAACATTAAGCCCTAACTCTGTTGCAGAGTGCAACAGTGATTGCTCCTGATGCGAAATTACGAAGTGCGAAGTGATGATTGGCTGTGATGATGATAGTTCATCAGGTGGAGACAGTGCAGGGCAGTACACACCCCTCTGAGCAGACGCTCTCATTCCATTTGACATTAAATAACAAATCAAGTTTGAGATTTAATTAAAAACGCACAAAATCCAATCTGTCCTCCTGTCACAGGTTATCAAACTGCATGCAAAATTTTGCCACTAGATGGCAGTGTATCTCAAAATGCTTGCTGATGGGTCACATGACTCAGGTCTGGCTGTTTATTGTTGTAAATTATGTTCCTGTCCTTAATGACGAGATGGACCTCATAAACAATATACAATATTTTCACTGTTTCAGTATCAGCCAGTGATCAAATCAGCTGAATTATTAAAATGTTTATATACATGTTTTATCTGCTGCTATGTTGCACATTGTTGTTCAGGGTGGATAGCTTGAGAGATGCTTTGATTTTGCACCACACATTCCAAATCCACTTTGTGCACAATATGTGTGACTTACATCAATCAATCATTCCGCCTGGAGTAGAGTTGAAGAGTTGTTTGCAATAAGCTCATTTAAAGCTAAAATAACCTCTGGAGTTTTCATTCCACAGGTTGGAAAATGAGCAAGCATGTATGTAAATTGCTTCTATACATCTTTACATATGTAGGCCTATCTATATCTTTCCGACAGAACAGTCACACAGTGCTTCACAGTGGGAGATTATAAGGCAAACACGCAGTATCACACTAGTCCCAGGCCAGACTCTCGACATGATGTGTATGTGTGTGCACACTACTTAACTTAAAAAAAACAACAACCCTACTTTCATCTGTTGCTTTATATATCTAAGGTGCACTTCATATCTGCTATTGATGTTGGCTATGACTATGTCCTTGATTGTAAGTCGCTTTGGAAAGCATCTGCCAAATGCAATGTAATAATCACAGCAGGCTTACGGTACCTTGAGGCATTTGTTGACTCCTCGAGGGTCCCTGTCTATCATAGGAGGCCGCATGTTGGCAGGGGTGATGGGCTCCTTGGGGACTGGTGCTGCCCCATCCGGGGCCCCCACTTCCTCCTGCGTCTCCCCTACTGCCTCTGCTAGTACCTCTGCCTGGGCCTCCACCAGCAGCGTCTCCCCCATGGCCACGAGCTCCTCCATGGCCACCTCCTCCTCCCGCTCCTCCACGCCCGAGACGGAGGCAGAGGCCGAGTCGGTGTAGACGCCCGGCTGCTCCCACAGCTCCGTCCTCAGCTGCTGCTCCAGACCCTCCAGGTCGATGCGGGTCTCCGCCACCGGGCTCTCCGTCCGCTCCATGCTTCTGTCTGCGTCAACTCTGTGTAAACTCTGTGTACGTACACTATGTGTGAGCCTAGGTAAACTCTATGTGTGTGTGTGCCTGTCTGTGTGTGTGTTTATTCCCTGAGTGGCTGCCTGTGTTACAGATCGGTCAAGACAGGGCCGAGCCTATGCTGAAGGAGAGGTGAAAGAGAGAGGGGGGTGAGGTGAGCGCCAACCAGTGCATAGTGTGTCTGTCTTGAGGGGTCATTTCCATGCTTGGAATCACGCACACGCACACACACACACACACACACACACACACACACACACACACACACACACACACACACACACACACACACACACACACACACACACACACACACACACACACACACACACACACACACACGCACACACCTCCTCTGGACTCTAGCACCATCATGGTACATAGTGGAGGCATGACCTCCCCTCCCCAGTCGGAATGTCCCACTCTGTTTTCAGCACTGGCCGCCACTCATAACGCAGCGCCACAAACCACCCTGGCAGTTCATTAGGGCCCACTCGACAAACTGGCCCGCCTGTGGAAAGCAATTAGTGGCCCCGGGTGTGGTGTGGTGTGGTGTGGTGTGGTGTGGTGTGGTGTGGTGTGGGGTGTGATGGAGGTGGCCGAGAGGGTAAAGATACGATGTCAGGATTTGGGTTTTGGAAATGTGAAGTCTGAAAGTGTTTTTTTTTTCACATTTAAATTCAGATAAGTTGAGGTAGGGCATGTTTTATTGGGGGGGGTCATGTTGGAGGAGCAATTGGAGGAGACACATGTTGTGGCCCACAACCCATCCCCTCAAGATATGAACTGGGTAGCTGTGTAGTTCAGTGAGAGTGCATTATATTACAGTATGCATTACATTACGTTACATCACGACATAATCAACCCTTTATTATTCCTCCTTATAAGGGAAAGCTGTCTTCACATGCTTCACAACATCTACAGCTATGCATTTGATGCTAATTAAAAAGATAACGCGTGCCATGTTTAAAATTCCCTCTTTGAACAAAATCTAGTAGTATGGTAAGGGGGTAGTAGACGATGGCAAATGCTTCCCTTGATTTAGTTTCTTTGCCTGCAAGCAAGTGCAGAATTCAAATCTGAAGTTGATTAGGAGTGAAGTGATTTGTGTGGAGCACATTCTTTGGGAGTTCCTTAGGGGTTTTTTCCAATCAGAGTTGTTGAGAAATTGCATACCTGTGTCTGCACAGTTTTTCCATATAGGCGACGCCAGCCGCCTCCTGAATCCCCAACTCATACCTAAGGCTACAGCGCTCTCTACTGGCCAAGGTTGGAACAAGGTAAATTTTCATTAGACTGTCGGAAGCCCCCTCTGCCCGACACACACACACTCACGCATGCCAGCATGCACACACACACTCACCCGCACGCACACACACACACACACACAGTACTTTCAATGTGGTAATACAGTATATCAAGACTGCCTTCAAAATGGCAATTACACTACAGTATGGTCATATCATAAATACCGTGTGTGCATGAGTATCATTTTATCAACGGAATCAGTAAGAGCTTAACCTTTACAGATGATATGATATATTATTAACAGCCATCTTATTATATAGTATAGATTATATATCATGGACAACCCATCTCCATTAATATACTTGTATGTTTTGTTTATTATATAGGCCTATTATAAACAGCCATCTATATTATATGCCAATGAAGGGCAGGCAGGCAGGGATCAGAGCAAGGACATACAGAGGCAGGGTCTCTGTCTGTTAGCCAGCTTATGTTGGGTGGGCTGGCGGGGGGCAGGGTTCAAGTGCCATTGCTCCATATGCTCAGCACAGCCAGGGACAGATTTCTGTACGGGCCTACTGGGCCCAGGCCCAGGCTCCCAAGAGGCAAGGGGGCCCTGAAGCTCTAGCTACCTCTGTATTTGCATTGTGATATTGCATTAAAATCACACTTTTAACAAGTGTATCTTCAAATTGCCGCAGTGCACAACTCCCCAAACCCCTGGCAACATAGACTCTTACATAGGGCCTAAAACCCGGAATCGTTTTTGGTAAACCAGCCACACCCATTGAGGGGGGCCTTTTGTGTTGTCTGGCCCAGGGGCCCATGGAGTCTTAAGGCACAGCCACAGGACAGTGATGGCTCCCTTATCGGTCACTATTATTACATACAGCAGAGCTGAAAGGAAATTATCATAGACCAATCACTGCCCTCAAAGCAACGGGTCACTCCACATCTGACGGAGAACTGAATCACATTTAAATATTTTTCATCTCTGTCTTTCTGTCTGTATGTCTGTCTGTCTGTCTGTCTATCTGTCTGTCTTTCTATCATTCTTTTGTCTGCTTTCTCCATCTTCTAAGCACCATTTTTTGTCCTGTTGGTCACTGCTGAAGTTAGAGTGAGCTTTATCCTACAGTATTGTTTTAAATGTGTTCCAATTTTACATACCTTGAATAAAAGTTAGATCAAGTCGATAAAGACAAACAAAGGTAAAAGAGATTACTTTCGAAAGAACATACATATTTTATATGATGATGATGATGATGATGATGATGATGATGATGATGATGATGATGATGATGCGGATGATGACGATGATGAGGAGGAGGACGATGATGATGAGGATGACCACGATGATGATGATGTAGATCAGTGTTTCCCAACCTTTTTTGTCTGGCGTACCCCTTAGTTGTGCCACGAGTACCCCCTAATTCATTTTCTATATCGCTTTTTCTGTCCTGATGTGACTGCTCCATACATTTGTTATAATAATAGCAGTTTTCCAAGTACCCCCTTCAGTGTGCTCGCGTACCCCAGTGCACCCCTGGTTGGGAAACACTGATGTAGATGATGATGATGTGGATGATGATTGTTATTATTATTACATGCATGCACTGTTATTATTATTATTGTGATCATCATTATTTTCTCTGATGATGTGCTTCATGTATTCCTCATTGTATAGACACTACCTCCCCTCTCCGGTCTCCAGCCTCTAAATGGTGCTGCCCTAGCAACAGGCTCTCCGCCGTCACTCCCCTTCGCTACACTCAAACCCGATGAACCCCGAAAGAAACGTGCCCTCCTTCCACACATCTCCAATATAAACCAGATCTGAAAGCTAAAGGGGTTATTAAAATGGTAGAAAGAAGAATGGGGGGATGCTAGTAAAGGGAATGAAGCAAAAATTAATGTAGGCCAACTAGGTATATACATGTATATAATACATATGGTTATGGCAGAGAGAGTAGAGAGAGAGAGAGGTTCCATTGGCCCATTGTTTCCGGGTTCTATTATTGCAAGGGGGAGGGGGGGAAATCTCCCTTTAGGCAGACCTAGGCCAGAGAGAGTAGAGAGAGAGAGGTTCCATTGGCCCAATGTTTCCGGGTTCTATTATTGCAGGGGGGGGGGGGATCCCCCTTTAGGCAGACCTAGGCAGACCTAATGGTGCATTCCAGTCCCAAATCATCCTAGTAGGAGATCGCACTTATCCAACCTCCTACTACGAAAAACGCTCTGGAGCGCCAGTCGAAGTGGGAGCTCCAACTAGCGAGGTCGGGGTGACTCGCACTACTCCCACCTCAACAAATCGAAGTCGGATAATAATGGCGGCCCCCATGGAGCCGTTATTTAAAATGTCAATAAATAGTGAAACTCCATTTCTCTTTTATGCAGCTGTTCCAAACACAGCCATTTTACTCGACATAATCTTCATGTTGTGGCATGATATTGTGTCAACATAAATGTAACATTATGACAGAGTAACAATTATGGCTTTTATTTGGCTCGTATCAAAACACCTCCCTAATGTCAGCTCAACCGCGGCGGTTGCCATGGATGTAGAACTTCCACTTCAACTGTCAGGAATGGCAGCTGAAATGTCCAGATACCAAATGTTTGGAAATGTCCAGGACCAAAAGTGCGATCTCCTAGGATGATTTTGGACTGGAATGCAACATAAGGACTGTTCTATTCAATGCTAGGAGTATTATGACACGCCCCTTTAGGCAGACCGGAACCTGGTCAAGTTAGGTGCCCATAGCAACCTATTACATTGGCATATCTCTATACTTAAAGTATCTCTGCCTAGGCAGACCTAAGGACTGTTCAATGTCCATAGCAATCTATTACATTGGCATATCTCTATATACTTAAAGAATCTCTGGTTATGGTGCCTACCTAAATTATTATTATTATTATTATTACTATTATTATACAATAACAACAATACTACTACTACTACTACTAGGCTACTACTACTACTACTACTACTACTACTACTACTACTACCACTACTACTACTGCTACTCCTACTACTAATAATAATAATAGTACAAAAGAAAAATTGACTATTTGATTGCATTTGACACATTATGTTAGTTGTTTCAGGAGCCTTATTGTTGTATGAATGAAAAATAACAATAAAAAAATGCACAAGTTCCAAGTTTCCACAACACAGAGTTAAAGTAGATGTTCTGTACATGTATACAATTGTGTTGCCTTGGCAACAGTGTGTCTCTAGTATCCCTGTAATCCTCTTCATCCTCAAACCTCTTGACCTCCACACTCTCAGCAGCAGAGGTGGACTTTCCATTAGGCAAACCTACGCAATTGCTTACGGCCCACACCAAATCTGCCCTCCATATTGGCCCCAACTGTCACACCAGTTGTAATAAAAACGTGAAAAAGTAGGCCTGATCTTAATTTGTCACAAAACACCAAAATAGCACCCCACTCCTTCCATTCCATGCCAATTGGTGACGTGTTTAAAGAATGACTTTTGAGGGCCCCATGTTTATATTTCGCCTAGGGCCCGATGGGCCCCTACTCAGCATTTATCTTGGCACCAGGGCCACTGATATCTTTGGCCTGGCCCAGTACACAGTCATGTGAAGGACCCCCCTCAGCCAATACATGCAACGTAATGGGGACCCAATTTTGCCCCCCTCAGATCAGATGATGAGTTTTGAGCCGAGGCGCATCTTGGCCAGGCAGGCAAGCAGCCACTTGGGGCCCCTAAGCCCCTGGATGGTGCATAACAGCTCACACTTTGCTACAGTAGTGATTGTTTTTCTTTTCTCGGCAAAAGTAAAGCAGCAGAAATGTTGCTTTACTGACAGGTTAGGGTTAAGCATGGTTTTGGTCAGGGCACAGCAGAGCATTTTCGCGTGTGGCAACAGATTTTGCTGCTGCAACAGAAATTTGCCGACACAACACATTGGGAAAAGTGTGCAAACCTCGTCATGTGACAAAAGTGCTTTCAGCGGAATGCACTTGCGTGAAATAAATACGACTTCGCAGGATGCCAGTCTGTGGAGGGAATGTGGAAAAGATTGGAAAGATAAGGAGGTGACCACATGTCGGTCCATGACAGGGTCAGCCCTAGGTTCCCACAGCCCAATGGTCCCACAGCCCATTGGTCCCACATCACAAAGACTTTTTAATACATTTTTAGGCCAATTGTTCCCACAGAGGTAAGCATCTTGTATTATATTTTTGGTGTTTACTGACTTAGGTTTAGGCATGATTCCACTGTGGTTATGGTTAGGGAAAGGTTTTGTTAAGTCCATCTCTGCTATTATGGGTAGAGTATGGTTAGAGGTCACTGCATTGTAGTTTAGAGGTATTTATCTGGATATTGTTGGTGTTTACTGACTTAGGTTTAGGCACGATTCCAATGAGGTTGGGTTTGAGGGAAAGGTTTTGGGCGGAACCATTGAGCCTAAAAGTTTTTTTTTAAAGTCTTGGTGATGTGGGACCAATGGGCTGTGGGAAGATACACACACTCCCGTATGTGACTATACCGACAATGTCACTGTCTACCCCACTCAGATGGCAACATGTACGAACAGATTTGACGTGATATGCTTTTAGGAAAATCAGCTTTGTCCAACCTTTGGACCCATTAAGAGATCATCGTTCTCGCTGTAATAATAGACATGTGTCAACCTGGACTGTTGGTTGGGGAGTGGATTTTGGTTCATTAAGGAGGAAGGGGAATTTTTAATCCCTCTGCTCACAGGAACAAAGTACACTGTATTTGATTTGGTTTGTTTGCAGTGTCTCACAACAATACTTCTAAATCTAAAGCTCCTCTCATACATTTTAAAACCCTAACCTTTTTGCTATCCTTATAGAAATGCTGCAATGAATTTTGAGGACCCTGAAAGACAATGACAAAGACAGCCAACCACACCCCATAGTCCCCAAATGTGAATACCTGAGACTTGTGAATTGCCACCTTTGTTGAACACTCTGAGAAACACACTGGAAAAAGTGTTTTTCAGCAAATTATGTTCTTTTATGTGGTGAGACTTCTGCACCACATACACCCTCACCAAAGGAGGCGAAATTGGCGAAATTGTCCAGGAATCCAGTGTTTATGCCTCCACCGGGCCAGAAGCAACTTTTGAAGGTGGATCACTTCGCAAATCTTTTCTTCTAAGACTTTATTAATGGGTACATGACAGTTTGCAGGCCTATAGGCGCGTGCTTGTGTGCATGCGTGAATGTGTGTCAAAAATACGTTGAGTATTCTTTCTAGTGGGGTATTGTGCCATCCACACACAAACAGTAATTTCCATTGATTGTTGACTGATATATTTTTCAGTTTGTGAAGCAAATTGCCTTTGGTAGTAATCTAGGCCCACTGGCTTCTCCGGACTTAAAGGGACAGTTTGGTCAATTTCAACATGCAGTTGTAATGCTCACACTACCCTGGACTTGTCAGTGCCTGAGATTTTTTTTTCTTCTTCTTCAGCCGTTTCCGAGATCCTGGTCATTGTAATGGGGGCAGCTCTTTGTTTACATTTCAAAAAAACATTTTTATTTATTCCCAAAAACATCCAAAAGGTTATAAAACATCAGCAGACAACTAGCAAACAGCAGTACCTTTCGAGAAAATATTTGGAGTTGGCCTATGTTTCATTTTTTTAAAAATGTAAACAAACACTGCCCCCATTAGAATTGCTCATATCTCGGAAAGGGCTGAGCTGAAAAATGTGGCATCACCAGGTACTGACGTCAAGGGTAGCGTGAGCAATACAACTGCATGTTGAAATTGACCAAACTGTCCCTTTAACCCTTCTTGTTCTTGATCAGGAGCGTCAGCTGCCCCAATGCTAAACAGGGGTGACAGTAGGGCACCGAGAGATAATGTGAGCATGCAAAGCACAGACAAAAAGATTTTCCAGTTATTTGTAAATTAATTAGATTATTGCAAGTAGTGCATGTTCACTATTTTGTGCGCATTCTGTAGATTACTCTATGCTAAAATTGACCTAAATTCTAAGGTAGCGAGGTTGGGATTTTTTTGTGAAACTCGGGGCACAGCAAATCAATACCCAGGCACGTGACCAGGTAAAATAGGTCTAGCAACGCCTCTGTTGATAACCCTGCTACTCGGTGTAGACTATGCATGAGGAAACAAGCACAGCTGCCCTTTGATCTATGTATGATAATGTGTGGGGTGGCGGTGTTCAAAATAGGTAGGGAACCACTGATCTATTAGGCAACAAGGCCACATCACACACAGGTGATTGTCAGGTCTCAAGACAAAACATGTGCCGCTTCTCTGCCAAAACAACATCCACAGAGTTAACTATGCAGTGTTAATTTAACACTCAGAGACACGGCTTAAACATAGTGTTTTTGGCCCTACTCTCTGGTGTTGAAGTAACACTGCAATGATGTACTATGTGAGGTCCTAAAATAGCACAAATGAGATACAATTAACTGAGTTCCATATAAAGGGACCACTTGATGTGTACAGCACCAGGTGCGTAGCCTATGTGTCCAGCAGCTGCCCAAGTGCGCCATCTGCACATCAAGGGCTTGTGTTCTGTTGTTAGTTCTGTGAGACTGAGCTACTGTATAACAACACGCCCAGGTGATCAGCGCATGTGTTAGTGAATAAGTCTAATTTGTAAGAAGTGAGGCAGGACTAACTGGGGAAAAGGGAGCACTGGGTTCAACATCCTGCCATGAAGAACTATCTGCACGTCAAGACTAGGTGCTATTATGTAGTGTTATGACGCTCGTGAACAAATCGAGTCTTTAGAAGGGCTCCAAAAAGTGAACGATGGGAATCGAATCATCGTTTCATTCGTTTTAAGTATGTGACCTTCATGTTAGTACGTACTTTAATTTGGGGAAAAAACACAAATGTCTGACTCAGAGAGTGGCAGAAACAAGCTCTAGAATCAGGAGGACAATCAGTTGTTGTTTGAACAAAATGACCTAGAGGTGGGGTCAAAAATGCTATCTTCTTAAAGGGACAGTTTGGTCAATTTCAACATGCAGTTGTAATGCTCACACTACCCTGGACTTGTCAGTGCCTGAGATTTTTTTTTCTTCTTCTTCAGCCGTTTCCGAGATCCTGGTCATTGTAATGGGGGCAGCTCTTTGTTTACATTTCAATTTTTTTTTTTAATTTATTCCCAAAAACCTCCAAAAGGTTATAAAACATCAGCAGACAACTAGCAAACAGCAGTACCTTTTGGGAAAATATTTGGAGTTGGCCTATGTTTCATTTTTTAAAAATGTAAACAAACGCTGCCCCCATTAGAATTGCTCATATCTCGGAAAGGGCTGAGCCGAAAAATGTGGCATCACCAGGTACTGACAAGTCAAGGGTAGCGTGAGCAATACAACTGCATGTTGAAATTGACCAAACTGTCCCTTTAACACTGAATAAATAAATACAAAACATTAAAAAGAGCCAGTTTTTAATGGCTCTTTGAAAAGAACAAGCCGCTATTATTATGGCAGGGATTAACATGTATTGATCTGATTATTGATTATCAATTATTTATGCTTTGGTTCCTCAATATTTATTGTTTCACTTTTCTTTTGTGCTATACCATTTTATTATTAACCTCACTTCATTTAGCCTTACCTTTTGATCAGTGTTATTTTATTAGTCTTATAATTATTTCATCTCTATTTTATTTTATTTTTATTTCTTATTTTTTTGTTTTACAAGTGTTTTCGGACCATGACGTATGGTGATATTGCACTCAAAACAATAAATGTTATTATAATTATTCATTATTTTTATTATTGTGATCTGAACCCCATCACAGAAATCCAGAAATCCCATCTCCACTGTAAAACTGCTGTGAAATCTCTGTGCACTAGGAGTGGGTTTTAATATGCGACCTTGCCTCCTCCACTTGCGCTTGTCTCCTTGTCCCGCCTCCTGGCCCCTCCTCCGTGGAGAAAGCGATTAAGTTACCCAGCTGTCAGCCTAGCCACAACAACTTTTGAGGGACTGTTTTTCATTCACCATCCCAATTGCAAATGAGAAAAAGACTCTACAATTGAGCTTTTGCAAGATATTGATATATAATGCTGTTGTCAGTGATATCATCATGACGAGAAGCAAGTGGAGGAGGCAAGTGGAGGAGGCAAGGTCGCATATTGCAACGCACTCTAGGACTGCAAACACATGCCTATGTGATCAATGCTTATAGGCTTCACCTGAAATGATTATGTTGAGATCACCGACCTGTATATCATTGGCTGAGATGATAAGCTATGTTATAGATACCTGTTGCATATTTCCTGGTGATACGCCATCTAGCGTGTTTCTTTGGTATTTTATGGTCAAAGTTGTCTCCGTCTGCATATTCCAATGTACCTCATCATGTACACTTCTGCCGTCCAGCAAAAAAGATTACGTGATATTGTGACGACAAATGATGAATCTATCTATTTACGTACATCCTCAAGAGGTGAACCAAGAGATTGGTTGCTAGATTGACAAAATAACAACAGCAGCCGGTATCCATAGCAACCCTTCCCTTCTAGATCGTCCTTCACTGCCAAGGAGGTATTGGAGACAAACACTGCTAGCTTTCATATGGATATCAAGCACACAGAGCTCTTTTTATCATTCATTAGCACCCATAGTTTAAAGCCACACAAGCATGCATGCACACACACACACACGCACGCACGCACACACACACACACACACACACACACACACACACACACACACACACACACACACACACACACACACACACACACACACACACACACACACACACACACACACACACACACACACACACACACAGGTTAGGTGCATTTCTGTGAGGGGTTTAAGTTTTAGGTTTAAGGGTAGGGTTTAGGTACATCTCCAGTCAATTGCAAAAGCTGCGGTATGTCACAACCCTTCATATATTTTAAAAATTCATGGCCATAAAGCGTTTATGACATTGGCATTATGTTTATGACTTGTTCATGACACTGTTGACGCCGGCGTTAAGTAAAGTGTAACCAAAAACTCTGCATGATATGGTCCAATAATCCAGCATCACAGTGAGGGCTTGAGTTATTTAATGCCCGTGTAGTGTAGCCTAATCCCTCTATGAACCAGACATCTGCGGGGCAAATGTGCTTCCTGCTTCCGTGTGTCTGTATGCACACTGTATGTGTATGGTTCTGCACTGTGGGTATTGTGTCTTTTTATCCCTCTGTGTTTGTGTGTGTGTGTGTGTGTGTGTGTGTGTGTGTGTGTGTGTGTGTGTGTGTGTGTGTGTGTGTGTGTGTGTGTGTGTGTGTGTGTGTGTGTGTGTGTGTGTGTATTATACGGTATATATCTGTGTGTGTGTGTGCGTGTGTGTGTGTGTGTATACTGAATGTATGTTACCAACACTACACCACTGGCGAAGAAGGCCCATCAGCGTCTCTACTTCCTGCGCAAACTAAAGAAGGCAAGTGCTACACCCTCCATCATGACAACATTCTACAGAGGAACCATAGAGAGCGTCGTGTCCAACTGCATCACAGTGTGGGGAGGAAGCTGCACGGAGAAAAACAGGAAGACACTCCAGCGTGTTGTGAACACAGCGAAGAAGATCATTGGAGTACCACTCCCCTCCCTGCAGGACATTTACACCACACGCCTCACCCGGAAAGCACTGATGATCATCAAAGACACAAGCCACCCTGCACACAAACTGTTCAGCCTCCTGCCCTCTGGAAAGAGGTACAGGCGCCTCCGTTCCCGTACCACCAGGCTGGCGAGCAGCACAATGCACCAAGCGATCAAGATGCTGAACACTCAACCCACTCTCCCTCCACTGTCAGCCTCTAGCCAGCAAGGCCACTGACAACCCCCCCCCCCCACCCCCCACCACCATATCTGCGACTGAACATTCCACCTGCACTACTATACTTGTGACTGAACTTTCAACCTGCACTAACTCAAAACATGCACACACACACACACACACACACACACACACACACACACACACACACACACACACACACACACACACACACACACACACACACACACACACACAAGCACACTGCACTTTCTGCACTAAACCCAAACATAAACACACTGACACACACTGACACACACACACACACAGACACACGAACACACACACAGACGCACACCGCACCTTCTACCTGCACTAAACACATACACACACACACACACACACACACACACACACACACACACACACACACACACACACACACACACACACACACACACACACTGCTGCTGGTGTACTTGACAAACCTTTTTAATATTTATTTTTCTTCAAAATGCTACTATTACTATGTCTAGAACGCTATAAAGGACTTTTTTAGGAAAAGCACAAAAGCACAACAATACCTCTTAATGTATGTCCTCTACAAGTCTTCTGTTGTCCAGTCTTGCACTTTAAATGTCTGTATGAGCACTGTCTATGTCCATACTGTCTTAAGTCCATGTATAAGTACTGTCTATGTCTATACTGTCTATGTCCTTACCTAGATTAGTCTATGTCTGTATGGGAAAGCAAGAAATGTAATTTCAAATTCTTTGTATGACCAGTGCATGTAAAGAAATTGACAATAAAACCTACTTGACTTGACTTGACTTGACTTGTTACTGCATCTCTGCTCCACCTCCCTCCCTCCGCACCCTGTAAGACCCACATCCTCTCCGCACTGTACTGACCACACATCAGGTGGTCATGACAGTAGACGGCAGTAGACCCCCCCACCCCCAAACAAAATAGTCTTAGCTTTGCAATAGATTTATTCAATGGATTAATGTAAAATCTAGCATTATCAACGGATAGGCAGTTTTTGGTCCATTAATATTGCAATATTTTCCATTAATTGTTTGTCCGCTAATATTTTTTCAAACATTTCTTTATTGAACTTTTACAATTTTACATATCACAACCCATTGTCCGCTAATATTGCTAGAAATCCTCAGGACAGCAAATACATATATTAGCTGTTTGCACCTGTGGATTTCCCATTGTTATGCAATGTCATCTTTGTCCGCGACCCCCCTTCAGCACCTCCGCGAGCCCTACAGGGGTCCCGACCCCCAGTCTGGGAACCACAGCAGTGCAGCACAATTATGTAACAGCCCAGCAGGGCACCACATGGCTGGCTGAGGTAAAGGGCCAAGGTAGGTAAGACGCAGACCAGAGAGCAGGGCCTGATTAATGCACAGGCTAGATATGGCTGCAGCCTAGGGGCCCCCACCTGCCAGGGGGCCCCTGATTGGACAAAAGTGAAATATTTGCGGAAATGTGACAACATGAAATATTGAAATTTTGATCTGTCACGTTCAGTACAGTTGGTAGACGTGTTATCCTGAATTGGTAGCTTGTAATTATGACACTGGGTATGTAAATGTGTCACGAAATTTGTGTTCTGGACGGGGGGCGCACAGCAACCTGTAGCTTAGGGGCCCCAGGCCATCTTAATCTGACCCTACCAGAGAGACCAGACCAAGAGGACCATCATCATGGCTGTTTGCTGTGGACAAACTCTACTGGTCCAGATTTTTGGTCTCTATTTGCCCTTGGAGCAACTCAAATAGGAAAGGGGCCATAAAACGACACAGTGCTATCTGGCCCTATCTCTCCCCAGGGCACTTTCATCGCCCACTAATGATTTCCCTCGTGTCCCTCAGCGCCAGTCTTCACACGCACACTAACACACAAACATGCACACACACACACACACACACACACACACACACACACTGACACGCACGTACGCACATATAAATGTGCACACACACACGTACGCACATACAGTATAAATGCGCACACGCACATGCACATAATCAGATTGATATATACGCACACACGTGTGTGTACATGGACAAAATGTCATCTCTCTCTCTCTCTCTCTTTCTCTCTTCCTCTCCCTCTCTCTCTCTCTCTCTCTCTCTCTCTCTCTCTCTCTCTCATACACATTCAGAGACAATGATTTACAACCAAGGCCCTCGCTTCTTCTGCTAAAACTCGTCAGGGGGTCCTTGCACTGTCACCACCCTTCCTCAGTAGTATTGATGTGTGTGTGTGTGTGTGTGTGTGTGTGTGTGTGTGTGTGTGTGTGTGTGTGTGTGTGTGTGTGTGTGTGTGTGTGTGTGTGTGTGTTTGTGTGTGTATGTGTGTGTTTGTGTGTGTATGTGTGCACACGTGCGTGTGTGCGTGCATGTGTGTGCGTGTTTGTGCGTGCTTGTGCGTGCATGCGTGCGTGTGTGCGTGCTTGTGCGTGCGTGCGTGCGTGCACGTGCGTGTGTGTGATCCAGGCAGGGTGCAGGGGGCTCAACGACGGAGGGTAGCTTCCCAGCTTGTCGAGATTCTTCCTGAATGCAGTGAGGCAAAATCAGGGAGGGCAAAGAATCCAAAGAAAAACACTACCTTTTTCTCATCTTTGACATTTCATTTTAACAGAATTTTAAAAAACATGGGCTGCCTTTTATGTAATAATTGGATTTCACCTTGATGTGTGAAGCCCAGCAAAACAGATTAATTTCAGCTTCCCACCTTAAATTACACTTATAGCCTATTGCTTGTGTTGCCCATGATCTGTTTGTAGGCCCTTACATAAGCTATTTTTGTAGTGTTTTGTTTAGGAGCAGATGGGTTGCTATGCAACATAACATGAAAAACTGTATTGTACATCGATTTTCTTTTTCTGTTTGTTTAAGCCCTTAAGACACAAACCCTGTTGTACATTTGTTAGCAAGAATGGCAAAAGTCAAGGTGAAATGCGTTGGTAAAGATTGTTTGTTATGTTTAAGTAATCTTTGCCGTAATGAAAGTTCAATAGTCATACATACTGTATAGCCTACTGTACTTTATGTGGTAACAAGAAATGTCATGCTACAATATCTGGAGAAGTGAAGCCGTTTTAATGCATTTTAAAACACAGTGTCATTTAAGATGTGCAGTATTTGGTTAGTCTCTAAACACTGAGATGGTAACATTTCAAATTACGTAATCAAATGCTTAAATTTAAGTTCATCAGATCTGAATTACCTTGTGTTCCATAGGCAATCACATCTGACAGGCAGTGTTATAATCAATAACAATAAGTTAGTTGGGGGAATTTCTTACAGGATAACGGTTTGGTATGTAAACATCACCACCAATTTTTAAATGAATGCTCCATAAACTTATGCAAAATCGGCAAAGAAAAATAGTTGGTCCAAAAAGCGTCTTTTGGCCAGGATGGCAGGTCTCATCCTTTGCTGAGGGAATGACGCAACCACATGGGTTACTGTATGGAAAACTGTATTGAAATGCTCCATCAGTGGCTCCAAACACTGGCATCTATGGGTCAGCTACAGGTGTACAGACAGTATACTCCAACATTTCTCATGAGGCAAACCTTCTCACGCAGCATCTTTGCCGGTAAAGTATCATCCAAAAAAGGCTGTTGTTACCCTGGCTTAGAGTTAACCTCAAACGGCTGAACAACATTGTAGGTGTGGCAGGGTGCCATTTCTTTTCACACTGTGGTTGAAATGTTGCCTTGTCTGCTGCCTTTTCTATGAAATAAATACTTTTTTGGAAGCAATTGTGGGAGAAAGAGAGTCTTTCTGCACAGTCATGAGAGGGTGGGTACTATACGGTATGTCATCCTGGGCCCAACGTTGAAATGTTACCTTGTCTTTTATGGAATTAAAAAACAACATTTTGGACAACACACAGCCCAGAGACCAAGCTCTTTAGTCTGGGATTTGTTTCTGACGTTTTAGTGAACATTTAAAATACAGTGTGCATATTTTTTACTGCAGACCTATGGGGTCCTGTTTTCATCTGGGGTGTGTGTGGTGAGCCTGATATCAACCTGTCTTATGTCCATGAACAGTAATGCATATGCACAACAACACAGCCCATCAGGCAGCAACGTGGATAGGGCTGTCTCAACCAGAGACCCTGGTGAAAATATCACCTTCATTAAAAAGTTAAAAATGAACGCATTGAGAGCCATTCAAACTGTGGGGAGCTGTCTGGGGGACCTGGCACTCTTTTGGCAGTCTTTTGTCCCCTAGGAATATACATACTGCAGGACAGGGGAGAGAGAGAGTGTTGTCTATCCCAGATGTACTTCCTTGAGATCTGTTGGCGTATCCTGATGTCCTCTCTTTAGTCCACCAAGAATACCAACTCTGCAGGTTAGAGGAAGGAGAGCATAGTAGTGTATCTCAGCTGTATTCCTCTGGTATCTGTCCAGGTATCCTGACACCTTGCTCTTCTAGCGTGTTCCGCGGGGTGGAGCAGGCTGCACTGGTGGTGCGTGTGGTCTCGGCCTCGTCTGTTGCCATTACTGTCACTGCTGCCGTGGCCGTTGCCGTGGCGCTGCTGCCGGTCCTCTGCAGGAACTGAAGGAAGTTCTCCTGGAGGGAGCCGCCCTCCTGGCTCAGGGAGGACGTGGTGCCGCCCCCTCCCCCGCCCAGCTCCACGGGCCGGCTCGCCCCGCAGCACCGGCCCAGTCTCACCAGCTGCTCGCGGATCTAGATAGATAGATAAATAGATAGATAGATAGCCTTTATTGTCTCCAAAGGGAAATTCGTTTTCACCACTATTTGTTACAGGCAACATGAAGACATCAATCCCACAATACATGTACACAAGGGCATCGAGCACCATACATGCACACTCAAACAAATACTGTCAGACAACATAAGCACATACTCACACAATAAGCCATACAAAAACGCCAACAGTCACATACTATATACAGTTCACTATACCAGGGGTTCCCAGATTTTGCAATGACAAGGCCCCCCATATACCGGTAGATTCCAGCCAAGGCCCCCCTTTTCTGTGCACCCGCTTTCATAACTCGATAAACATAAGAAATAAAATATTCCACTGAGACCGTTTAGCCTATTTTTTTTTTTTTTTGGCTAATTATGTTATTCAATTTATGAAATTATTAATTGTCTTTTGTTTAGTGGTGGGCCGTTATCGGCGTTAACGTGCTGCGACAATGTGAGACTCTTATCGCGCGATAAAGAAAATATCGCACGTTAATCTATACTCAAAATATGGCTTTGGAGTTTGGGTATGCACGTCACCATGGCGCTTGATTGACAGACGCTTTCAGACTGCGCCCCAGTCGCTTCTCCTCTCCACCTGTTGCTATCAGCAGACCTAAATATGAACAGGGTTTGCATGCTGAAAACATTAATCTCTCTGCCGTGGTAGGTGTTGTTTGAGTGTTTTTTCATAAATGGTAGACTAAAGAGACGTTATTGTTTGAGGTGAAGCACATTGTGTGAGTAGCCTACCAGCCCGACATAGCCTACATTTCCTCACGCATTGCATGGAACACATAAACATTGCATGGACCACATGGACAACTTCCAGAAATCTTGCCGGTGCCATAATTGCAAAACATTCCGTGTGATATGCATTTTGAAGATTGTCAAACTGAAACTGTCAATATCTACTCTCGCTGAATGTTTGTGTAATTGTGTTGCGATCACGCATTTGCGACTATTGAGATACAACAGACGGTAATAATAAACCTCGCGGTTGCCGCGCTTGAGTTTTTTTTTGTTTTTTTTTTTCAAACTGAATTCATTTTGAAGTTGTTACTCCTCGAGAATTCTAACTCTTAGAACAACTGTCGGGTCCCCAAAGGCCAGTGCTGTAGGTTCTAGAAATCCAGCCTGGAGCTGTGGGCTGCTGTGCGCAGAGCTCCTCCCTCTCTTAAAGGAGCGGCTGCTCTTTTTAACAGTCAGTGGCAGATTCTCTCTCTCTCTCTCTCTCTCTGCCCATTAGAAATGCTGAATTGTTGAGGTCATTTTGTTTAAATAGCCTAATTGTTTGATAGATTTATCTGTAGGGTCTATTCGCCTATACAACTTATAGCGCTGTTCATTCTGAAATTTCAGTATCTTATAACTGTAAATGCTTCCTAACATATTTGACACACTTTACAAATATTGCAGTGATTTTTTTCATCACCAAGTATCAACATGACCATTTTTCAAGATGAGATGCATTTGGGAAAAAATAAATGAGCTCTGATCTAATGTGCCATCTTTCTTAAGAAACCTCAAGGTTTTTTTCGGCATTGTTTCGCTAGCGTGTCTATTTTGAATGAGCCATTTTGATATAGATTAATCTAGATTAATCTAGATTAATGTCATAATTACAGTGAGATTAATCTAGATTAAAAAAATTAATCTATGCCCACCCCTAATTTTGCTATGTTTTTCCTGCCGACCTGCCACTGGCCCCCTGGCACACCCTCGCTTCCCACCTGGAGTCCATGGCCCCCACTTTGAAAACACTGCACTATATACACTACCTGCCGGTTGAGCAGGCCATAGAAGAAGGGGTTAACTGCGAAGGAGGAGAAGGCCAGCCAGGTGACCACCTCCTCAATGTCCCCTGGGCTCTGCAGGGGCGTGGAGAGGGACAGGTGCAGGTGGAAGGTGAAGTAGGGCAGCCAGCAGACCAGGAACTGGCCCACGATCACCACCAGGGTCACCGCTGCCTTGCCACCCCCAAACACCTGCAGACAGGTAGACATTTTCAGTCAAGTCAGTCAAGTCAACTTCATTGTTAAAGCTGAGGTTTTTATTATACTTCAGATAATGTAAAACACTGATTCTTGAAAAAGTGGCTAAAACAGGTTGTAGTGTTGAAAGAAAAATTGCGAACCAATATGTTATATCCTCATAGACTAAGGTCTTGGCTTTTCAGAAATGCACAAGTCCAATCTCCCCATTTTGTATTTTTTTCAGAAATCAGGCTTTTCTCCGATCATACCTTGTTTTTTGTCAACTCCGTCAGATACAATTAAAAGCAATTAAAATGGTATTCATTTGGTTGCATATGTATCTGAAGTTTTTAAGTCATTAGGCCTATGTGTATTTTTTGCACAAGTACTGATTTTACAATATCATACAGTGCTTACTTTACGCCTAAAGAGCACAATATTTTTTTTTATTATTTCACAAATATTCGTGTTGGCTTAAATTAGCTAATACTTTAATAATTCAACAACTCCAAAGGAAAAATTTGTAAGCACATTGATTTAAAATATCCAAAACTCCTTCTTATGGTGGTGACTTAAGAGTTGACGGTGGTGACAGTAATCTGAGGGTGGTGCCAGTGGCCTCATTATTACCTACATTTAGCAAAATAAATAGCACTCTCACGTCAATGGCATCTTGCATTAACATTTTATTTATGTGTGTGTACAGTATGTTTGTGAGTGTGATTTTTCTTCATCAGTTAGATTCTCTAGGAAGTAGGTCACTGATTCTTGAGAAGGTGGCAAAACAGGTTCTAAGTTGTTCAAATCCAAAATATAGAGGTGTATTATCATACACAAAGATTTTGGCTGTGCAGCGAATGTATTGGCCAAGCTCCCCATGTTTTACATATTTCATAAAATAGGCTCTTACTTGTTTTGTCAACAGTGTCAGACAGAATTAGAAGTAAAAAGATATGTTTACTGTATTAAGTGAAGAATTACTCCAACAATTCAACACAATATTGTAGATACATTGTGAGCATATACTTAAAACTTCTCAAAAACAGGTAAAACACATGGTTTTTGTGAACTCCATCAGATGTCACCACTGTCAGGTTTTGTGACAAAAAAACCTCCAAATGCACCTCAGTAGAGGCTAGAGTATGATTTTGGATCATCATTACTACTAACATGGTAATGTTTCATTAACCTGCACAATTTAGTAAAATATGGAACAAGATGACGAGCGGGAACAAAATCTGACGGTGGTGATGACATCTGACGGTGTGAGACAAATAACTACTCTTTTACATATTATCCATTGTTTGTTCACATTAGCCATTTCATTTTCACTCTGTTTCTTAGGTGCTTCATACCGCTTCTGAAAAAGTATATATTAATTAACATTAATGCAATATAATACTATTAAAACCCCAACGGTGTTGACAGTTTATGGTTGGGACAGTGTCCAAACAAATTAACAAATTGAGGAGAAAATAGTAAACTTCCAGGAGTTTCAGTGATGGTGAAGTATGTAGTAGAGCTAAAGGTTTGAAAAGGGGTTCTCAGTAATGACAATGACCTTGTGCATACCTGGGGTCGATTTCTCAAAACCAAAAGTTGCTTACTACATTAGCTACTTTGTTGTTTTCAGTGCATTTTTCCATTGGCAACTACCGAAGTTGCTAACAGGCTAAAAACTTCTCTTTTGAGAAATACACCCCAGATTTTATTGTCTTAAAAAAATATCTGACGGTGGTGATGAATATGCGTTACACATTTTGAGCAATGAGAAAATAATATATTATTACTATACACTGATAAAAAAAAAAGTTGGGCCAACTCAAAATTTAAAAGTCAACCAATTTCACGGACTTTCTCAATTTGTTGTGCAGAACTTCATATTAAAAAAGTCAACCGATTTTCACTGACTTTCTCAAGTTTTTGTGCCAGAACTTTAATATTAAAAAGTTAACCTATTTCACTGACTTTCTCAAGTTACTGTGCAGAACTTAATTTTCCAAGTAAACAGATTTTACTTGTTATCTGAAGTTCTGCATAGTAACTTAAAGAAGTCAGTGAAATCGGATTACTTTTAATAGTAAGTTCTGGACAATTACTTGACTAAGTCTGTGAAACCAATTCACTTTTAATATGAAGTTCTGGACAATTACTTGAGAAAGTCCGTGAAATTGGTTGACTTTTAAATTTTGAGTTGGCCCAACTTACTTACTTAACCGTATCGAACAAATAAAAACAAGTCTATACCAACATATCAATGCAACACATATTTATTGAAGCTTTGCCATTGAAAAGCAGGCTATGTGTAATTCAACATTACACCACACATATTGCCTCAATCAAAGAAAAACAAAATAAGGACTGGTTGCAGCCCTATGGCCCATGTGCTGATGTTGTATTATGACACAAAAAATAAGACCTCAAAATATAAAAGTAGTTAAGGCACCTGCACTGGCACACAAAAAATAAGACCTGAAAATATTAAAGTAGTTAAGGCACCTGCACTGGCACACAAAAACACTTAAGTGCTTAAAATCCGAAAGAAAAAAAAAAGCTACACACATTTTTCTAGAGCCCAACGGGGCTACTAATTAAACTTAGTTTCAATATGGCCATGCCACACACAACATGTGCCATTGTAAAGCACAGAATTTTTGGGTAAAGCCTACAACTGAATGTCTGCCTGCTGATGGTCTCGTTACAGCTTGCTACAGTTCACTCACATTAACAGTAACACATTATGAGGGTGGAGTCTCTGCTCATCACCTACCTAAATTATGTAAATATGCCAGTGTCATAAGGTGAAACAGGAATACACACCTTTTAAAACACAAAACACTGGCACAAAAAAGTCTTAAACAGAAAGTGCAGAAAGCTCTCTCTCTCTCTCTCTCTCTCTCGCCAGGGGGTAACGCCACATCCTCACTGGCAAATCACAAACACATACAGCCTATCTTAAGAATTCGAAAATCTTGCGCCGCAGAGACATTGCTCTGGCAGAGCAGTTCTGCGCATCAAGCTCAAGAAAAACCTTCTGGATCACCTCAAATGTGTAGTTCAGTCCCTTCGGATATTCCATATTGCAGGCATACAGAAGCCCAAAGAGGTAGCCAACAGCAGAGGGCAAGTCGTTAATGTCGTCTAGGACCACTGTTTCCTCCAAGATGACGGCGATGTTGACGACATTGGGAAGAGACCTTCTTGCTGCCACACCATCATCTTCCACTACGGAAAGGATACCGATCTTCACTCCTTTGGTGTACGTCTCTTCAGCATCAGTGTCCTGAGAATCAGAGAGAGAGAGAGAGAGAGAGAGAGAGAGAGCGAGAGAGAGAGAGAGAGAGAGAGAGAGAGAGAGAGAGTGATATGAAGGCATACTGTGCCAGCAAAATTGATATGTCTCTTGTATGCAAGGAATACTAGCATAAGAACTTTTGATCACCTATACCAGTGATTCCCAACCAGAGGAATATGTGTATGCCTATGTATAGCTAGAGGTATGCGGACACACTGCTAGGGGTACATGGAGAAAGAAAGAAATGTATGAGCATAGTCACATTCAGATAGAGGAAGATCAGGGGGGAACTCATAGCATGATACACAGGCTTAGGTTGTACGCAAAAAAAATGGTTAGGGAGCTAAGCATTATTCATGGGTTATTTATTTCATAAAAAGTTAATAATGTAAAGCCAACCATGGGTTAGGAGTTGAGCTTGATAGTAGGCTGTCGGTTGGAGTCATGACAGTAGCAGGTGGAGGAGGGAATGAATAAAAGAAACCCTCTTTCCCCCATTCTCATCCACAATTGAGATGTCCAGCACATGGTAAATGGTCCCAACACTGCTCCCTTTGAAGTGCTTGTTGGGCTGTCCCCTTGCAAAGGTGAGGACTTACTCATCTTTTCTACTCCTTAGGATTAAGATTTTTGGTTTTCTTTACCATTTTTTCCCAGTTTATTTTAGGATGTGGTTATCTGGGTGCCAGCATAAACTGGCTATTATATGTGTAGGTCTAGGTATTGTTTTTGGACCCATGTATAACCTTGATTAGAGGGTGGAGTCTGTGTCTCTGGGTAGTGATGCACCCTATCCACCTGACCTGTTTACACCGGAGCAGTGACTATTTAAATGACACCTCCTACCCACAATCACATGCCTGATGAAGACCCTGTTGGGTCGAAAGGTTGTATGACCTGAATACTTTTCAAAGTGGAGCTAGTGTGCAGATCATGATTTTGTTCCGATGAGAGAGAAGTAATACTTACAAAGCATTTCCGGAAAAGGCACCCATTGTCTTCTTTCAGGACGAGAGGCAGTCCCTCCAAGGCAACGCGTTCCCTAAGGTCCGCAATGTCTGCCACCTGAATTTACATGTGTACATGACAAAAAATATGTACTTTTTTCACTGCACTGTTGAAAATATGATGGGACACCAAAACAATACTATGCAACTCCCAGATATTTATACGTCTGATATCAGCCTGTGGGTTGAAAGGTAATAACCAATACAAGCCCTAAAAATAGCATAGTTGGACTTGAGCCGCCCGTGTCGTGCATTGTGTGCACAGTGATGGACACCTCGTCAAGATTAATAAAGTGCCTCACTACTCTCCTTCATTGTGTGATACCTTCTCAGAGTATTTGGAAGCATTTTGTACATGCAGACAAGTTACCTGGTCATCCAGAGGTGCAAGCAGTGTTGTAAGCTCAGATCCTGCATGGACTCCTTCTTCTTCCTGTAGTACTTCAGCAATGCCGGAGTGATCTTGCCAGTGATGATCGGAATGATGTCATGAGGTCAATTTGTGTGATGCGGAAGAATTCACGGCATATCTGTGGGGAAACAGTGAAAGAGTGTACTGTGTTGTAGTTAATTTACAAATTTGAAACGAAGACAAACACAAAGAATCATGTACAAACTGGCATACGTTAAGACTAATATAGCAGGTACTAGCCTCATCTTTGAAGAACAGGGCAGGCCCATCTGTCCCTCAGGACTTGGACAAGGGGTTGAATTTCAATAACCTCTCGGCGCCGAAGAGAAAAAGTAACATCCATTGTTTCTTTGATGAACTTGGCATCGAATGTCTTCTTTTCAGTTTCCTTCATCATTTGTGATCTTAGGTCATCAAGAGATTCGTCTGATTGCCCTTCCGCATGTGGAGGTAAAAAGTTTACCTCAGCTCTTCTTGCTTTTTTGAGGCGAAACTTCATCCCTTTCCTCTGAATCAGCTTTCTTTTTGTTAACAGACACTTCTGCATGCCCAGCCTTACGCAACTTGGTTCGGTAATTTCCAACTTTAAACCAAAGGCTCACAAGCCAACCATCATACCCAGTTCCAGGACCATCTTCTGTGAGGCATGGGTGTTTTGCTACTAGTGCTGCGGCGTAACACTTCATATCTGCCTTGTCTGGGTAGCAATCTGACGCAAAAATGGACTCCACTATGGCAGTGATGATGGCAGACTTCATTTCTCTTGTGGGGACAATGGGAGTTTTGGTTTGCTTGTAGACCGTCGTTCCCTTGCTTCAGCCGAAGCTCAACATCGAGTGAGAAACTTGGGATTTGAACAGATCCAGGTGACGGCAAATCTTTAGCAGCTTTGAGTTTTCTGTAAAAGTTTGGAGAACCCAATGTGTCCGAGTGACTAGATGTGCTTGCTGTGTCGAGTGATGACACAGAGCTTGTGTCTGACTGGGCGCATGCAGGTGACTCCATAGCAAGTGAAGCAATGTTGTCCCACACCCACTTTAGGACAGATCTGTCGGGAGGCAACTCATCAATGCTCTGCAAGTCAGTAAGGGCATTTTCAAAGTCAGGATCTTCAAATTGCAAAGAAAACTCTCCCTCCAGTTCAAGCATCTCTCTGAGAATATCCTTTAGATGGTCCACAGATTCCGGTACACTACGAAGCTGGACCCTCCGATAATCTGCCGTGGGGAAATGCCCACTCGTAATAGCATTCTGAGGAGATAAAATGAACGGCAATTGTAAGAGAGTTAGTCATGTGATACCAAAGCGATTGCACTGTTTTTTGAGCATGGTAATTTGCTATATCATGACTTTTCAAAGTACCTGATGTCCTAAAGTTACAGACACAATCCTGATGGGGGTAGGTCCAATTTTCCCTTGATAACCCTGAGCGTGTTTCAGACAGTAGTGTTTGACGCAGAGTGATCAACTTCACAGTGTTCGCACTGCACAGCACAGCACAGTCGGAGAGAGTTGTATCTGGAGGGGGGAAAAAAAGAATAAAATAATTAATTTCAACATCTGAATCAATCAACATTTGAAATCAATCTCAGATGGAGTTGTATGTTTCAAGTATGTTTTTCATTTTTAACATTAGCTATGTATTTAATATCAACTTTTTCACTTATTTATTCTCAGACCCATAATTTATGTGTCACTGTGCGATGCCATGGAACAGTACTTTGCTCTGAAATGGAACCTTACAGTGCACATTGATTGAAAAGGGGAAAATACACTTGGCTGTAAGTGATGAAGGATGGCTGGAAAAATATAATCTATTTCAGTACATTTATAGTTGTGAAAATAAGTGATTTAACTGCTCTTAAAGATCTTGGGAATTTGTCCCTCTGAAAGGCAGACTTTCCAGTAGGCAGACCTAAGAAATTGCCTAGGACCCCGACCAAATCTGTCCTCCATAGGGGCCCCAAGTTAACCGTCACACCAGTAAACCCACAAAAAAGTAGGCTTAGCCACATATGCAAAGTAATCGAAGATGGTGTACATGACTCAAAACACAGTAAATAGCAACAAAACACCGACATTTTTAAATAATATGACTTTAGGGCCCCATGTTGATATTTTGCCTAGGGCCCCAAAATGGCTAGATCCGCCCCTGGTCCCTCACATCATGCAGGAACAGAGGCATCTCGGGTGGGGGGGCGTGTGACATCTGATTTTGGGGTGCCCCCCCCCAAGGAAATGATTTCCTGTCTCTCCAATAAGCAATACATTTTAAGCCTTCACCAACATTATCATAAATTTGAAGCATAAGGCAAATAAACAGACGTCCCTCTTTAAAAAAAAAAAAAAAAAAAAATCTCACCAGTCACCTTTCCTTTGAATCAGTCTGCACAACTACAGCTGTTGCTTTGGGGGGGGGGGGGGGGGGGGGGGGGGGGGAGCATCCAGCCCTCCGAAGGGGGGAATGATGGGAAAAGTTTGAGAACCACTGACATAGCCCATCTTAAAAGAAACTGGAAACATGAGCATCAACCTTGAATTGACATGATATAATGCAACTAAATGGCAAGAGAAATCAATTATCTTTGATCTAGTTAGTATTGTTCTTTGCATAGCCTATTGTAGTTCTGTGATTTGAAAGTCATGCAGACAAAAGTATAACTCAATGAAATAAATACTAAAAATAAGCTGTTCTGGCCGTGTTTAAAATAAGTTGTAAGTTGCGTCAATGTCCTTCACGGGGCGTTTCTGACAACGGTTGAAATACAAAAAAATAAAAGGGGACAAATGCTTTGTAGCCTACAATATTAACCACGTTAAGAAATAAGTAGTGGAGATGGAAGATGGGCTAGCCGTCTGGCAGTCTCTCTTGAGTGAAACAGAACAGGCATGATATTTATTTTAACTGGGAATACAATTCATATCCGTGGGGAAATAGTTATAGTGGGGCTGGGGCCGTTACACCATAAACACCTTTTTAAATGTTACTTTCGACGCCACGGAGCTGGCTCGCTGGAAGTGCTTACACAGTGCCCGTGCGTTACGAACGCTTAATAACCATCTGTAGATTCTACAAGAGGTAGCCTACACACACGCGACTGACGAGCACAGCCAGGGAGAAGACATCATTCACGTTTTCACGGACAGCGTTTTTCACAACCCAACACAATATAGGTCCTACACAGTGGAAAACACAAGTTTGCCGTGTCTCGCACCACCATCTAGCAATCACGTGTATTCAAAGACAGTTCTAATTCCCCAACTCGGTCGGCTGTCCTGCCCTGTCCTTAGCGCATTCTGTTCTGTTCACCTCTGTCAATCGTGCTTTGTGAATTGTGGTAAATATCAAACGCCGACACGGGAAACACACATGAATGCAAGCCAAGTGGTATTTTCCACTGGAAAACTCGTTGTTTAAACACGAGTTTCCGAGACTTGTGTACACAAGTTTCGAAGAGCACATTAATGCACAGTTAGGCTACTTCACATTCACCAAACACCATCCACTATCACAAGTCATCATAGCAACGAAAGGGCATTCATGGCGGCAGATTGCATTAGTCAACTAGAGCTCTACTCTAAAATTACAGGTTTTATTTAACCTCAATCAAGCCAAATATTACACATTCAAGTTGTTGGACATTAGGCTACTAGCCATAAGGAGAGGACAGGGACTTAGCACGAGAGGACTCCAATTCTCCCATTAATCCCATAGTCAACACATAGAAGGCTTTTTGAAAAGACATTGTGGTTTCCTTTGATGCTTAAAATAATGTAATGTAGGAAACAAAGATTGGGCGCCTCTCAATTGATGACGGAGAACGAATGCACAGCTAGCTAGCTAATCACCTGTTACACGCTACAACCCTGATGGGTGATGCCCAGGCTACATTTAAAAGAAATTAACTGAAACTGAAATTATATAGCCTGACATGTGTCAGACTAGAAATTATACACAGAAGTTTTGATTGATAGAACAGAATTAATCTTACCCTTATCAAGTGTTGGTAGACTTCAGGTGGCAAAATCCATGGAAATCGAAGCCAAGCACTTTGAAATGTCTGGCCCGCCCTTTTCATTTACCAGGAGAATCCCCGTAGCTGTAAATGTTGCTCGTGCGCATGCGCGGTTCAGGGCTTTCTACTTCAAAGTTGAAGTTCCATCAAGATACTTCAACATCAAGGTTATGTTAAATCAGACATTCAATTTCACAATATTAACTCGGAAAAATGGTTGAAATTAATGTCAATTGTGAGTATTGAAAGGCAACTTTATAATTTCTGTTTTGTCAACTGAAAATCATTTGTCAGTGTAACTGATGCCAAGTTTTGATTTTTACAGTGTAGTAAATATTGTTTTACACTCACTATGTACATATCTGTAGAACCACTTCAACACGTTCTTCCATGTCACGGTGATATTTTTCAATTCCATAAGAGATTTTTATGTTGTAAGTCAATTGAAATGATGATGTCTGTCCTTGGAACAGCCATTTTTACAGGGTGTGGGCAGCTTTGTAGCCATGAAAAGTAATAAAATTACACTTAAATATGTCAAACAACTGTGCATTTGTGTAACAAACTCCTTGGTCATTACCTGTATTCATTTTGTTAATGAAAATTTAGTTGATTTTAAACAGAATTAGCATGTTTATTGCTGTTACAAACTTTCAAGAATCAGTGAAAAGTTAGATTTTTTGTCAAAGAAAATAGGGAAAATGCTGCACACTCTGCTCCACGTTTTATTCTGAAGTGACATTTCAGCCATCTGGCCTTCCTCCAGTGTGCAGCATTTTCTTTATTTTTTTGACATTTGAATGCACAAGAAAACCCCCCTAGGAGACCTGAGAGCTTCCAAAAGTTTTATCCAATTACAGAGGACGACCTCTGTAAAATAGTCAGGGAAAGTAAGCAGTCTACCTACAGCCTTGACGCGATCCCCACATATCTGCTAAAAAACATACTTGGTTGCTTAGCAGCACCTTTACTGCAAATTGTTAACACCTCTATGCTTACAGGCATTTTTCCAAGCTCATTCAAAACAGCCATGGTAAAGCCACTCCTAAAAAAGACAAATTTAGATCAGAATTCTTTAAACAACTACAGACCTATATCAAACCTCCCCTTTATAAGCAAGGTACTAGAAAAGTTGTATTTAAACAGCTTAATCAACATCTGGCTGGGAATGATATCTTGGAAAAATTCCAATCAGGCTTTAGAGCCAACCATAGCACCGAAACAGCACTAACCAAAATAATAAGTGATCTTAGGCTCAGCACTGCCGCAAACAAAGTTTCAGCATTTATCCTCCTCGACCTCAGTGCCGCCTTTGACACGATAGACCACAACATACTAATTGACCGCCTTGAATCTTGGGTAGGCTTGTCCGGTCACGTCTTAGAGTGGTTCAAAACATATATTACAGGAAGGCAGTTTTTTGTCACCATCGGAGAATACGTCTCCAACAAGTATGATGTGCCTTTTGGAGTCGCTCAGGGTAGTTGCTTGGGCCCTCTCCTCTTCTCTCTCTATATGTTGCCCCTGGGCTCCATCATCAGAGAGCACAATGTTGATTTTCATAGCTATGCCGATGACACTCAACTATATATCTCTGTCGAGCCTAGCCAAACCACTGCCATTCATGCCTTGACTAAATGCATGTCTGCCATCACAGATTGGATGAACAGTAACTTCCTAAAATTAAATGAGGATAAAACTGAAGTGTTGCTCATTGGGCCTAAGAAAAAAACTCCACTCAAGCCTAGGTGACCTAAGCATGCACATTAAAGATAAGGTTACTAGCCTAGGTGTGGTCATAGACTCGGATTTGAGCTTTGAGCCTCACATCAACAAGATAACAAAATCTGCTTTTTTCCATCTTAGAAATGTCAACAAAGTGCGTGGCTTGGCCCCCCGACAAGACGCTGAGAAACTTATTCATGCCTTTGTCACCAGTAGGATAGACTACTGCAATGCTCTCTTCTCTGGTCTCCCAAAAAAAATAATTGACGAATTGCAACTCATTCAAAATTCTGCGGCAAGAATCCTAACAAGAACCAGAATGAGAGAGCACATCTCTCCTGTCTTGGCAGACCTGCACTGGTTACCTGTCTCATACAGAATCGACTTTAAGATTCTGCTCACAGTATTTAAAGCATTAAATGGACTTGCCCCTAGCTATATCTCAGACATGCTCTCTTTTTATGCCCCTGCTCGAGCTCTCAGGTCCACTGATGCCAAGCTGCTAAGGACCCCCACCCCCCCGCAGAAGAAGATCGGCGACGCCGCATTTGCCTGCTATGCGCCCAAGAGATGGAACGCCCTCCCCATCGGGATCCGATCAGCCACCTCCGTCGACTCCTTCAAGAAGCAGCTGAAGACCCACCTCTTCATCCTTGCCAACTCCTAGCTGCCAAGGCGTCATAGTGTCCCAGCTGCCGCAGCGCCCTTACTACTCGCAACCAGCCCTGGCAGGGGGCTCCCCTAGGTGGCCGCTGGTCTCTGCCTGAGGTTTCTTCCTGACTATAGGGGGTCTTTTTTCTCAGACCTCACTGAGCTTGTTTTTTTTCCCCCTTACAAACTATGAATCAAGCGAAAGGGAGTTTTTCCTCACCCCTGATGCCACCAGGGGCCGCACCTGAGCGCCCAATCTCTGTGTGACTATCTATGACTTATGATAGGCCCAGCCACTATGGACCTTACACATCTAAGAATCCTGGTCCTAACCTACGTTGACCTTATGACTCTACATTCTCTGTCTACCTCTTCTTCCTCTGCCTTCCTGCTTTTTCTGCCTCTCCTCTATACCTCTCCTTTTAAATCTATCTCTAACAATGTTTCTTTTTCCCATTTGTTAAGCACTTTGAGTTACATGCCTTGTATGACACAGTGCTATACAAATACAATTATTATTATTATTATTATATTAAGAAGCCAGCAACTCAAGACATACTTTATTGGGGTGCAATACCTCTTTTTTCCAATGTTTGATCTTTTACCTGACATGTTTCGACGGCATAGCTTCCATCTTTATCAGAGGGTAACACTTAGGACCTAAGACATCTTTAGGATGATATTGCTCTAGCATATCTACAACGTATTTAGGGCCAAGGCCATTTGGTTACTTATAGATTATCAGAAGAGTTTTAAACTCAGTTATAAATCTCACTGATAGCTACTGCAATGACCTAAGAACTGGAGTGATATGATCTCCACAGCATAGGTAGAGTTTGGGCTGGCAGTACTCAGGACAACGGCAGGTGGCCTTCTCGACCGGCAGGTGTTTCTAATGGGCCAGAGCGCGCTGGTGCAAGTGCCACCTGGTAAGGCTTCTATGGCTCTGTACTTGAAGCATGGGCAATGTTCAAAATATCAAGGACAGAAAACTTTGGGCTGGAAGAGCCACTGTTCTCCAACACCTTCTGGCCTGAACAATCTGCAGTACACAGCAGCAAGAGCAGCATGCAACTACTGTATGTGCCGCCCCATAAGTTGCCAGGCTCGGGCATCTGATTGACTTGAGAGAGAGGTGCTGGCGGTCAGCTGATGAGCTCCAATGACCTTTAGTGGCGTGAGCTGCACAGTGCCATGGCCACGAAGGTCTTACGAAACTTAGGCCTGATTTTTCTAGCTTATGCTCTGATTGTAATGTGCCTGATTAAGTTGTCTATGTTTTCTGCAGTTGCACTAAACTTGCTGGATTCTTCACTCTGTTGAATTGGGGTGTGTTTACCATTTTTGTGGATGTATAGATCTTGCAATGGTTCAATAAAAGGATTTTTAAAGTCAAAAGTCTTTGTTTTGTTTATAATTCTATAATTTAGTGTTTTACCATGCATCCATCCGTTGTGAGGAGAGCCTCTGAGGCAGGCTGCGTGTTATTCTATTTAGAATTTAGGGTTTTAGTACCCACCCGTTCTGAGGAGAGCCTCTGGGGCAGGCTGCGGCCCATGGCGATGGAGGAGCTGGAGCTGGAGCTGCTGTGTGGGGTGGTGGTGATGATGGTCGTCTGGCTGTTCACAGAGTCCTTGCGTCGCGCCTTCTTGCCCGCTACATTGGCCACCCAGGTGGGCACTTGTACCTGCTGACGAGCCGCTGCTGTACGTGCCACCTGAATGATGAATGACTGATTAATGGATTGCATTCACAACATATATATATATATATATATATATATATATATATATATATATATATATATATGGCTTTTGTACTCCTTATTGCAGGGATGTCAAATTCAGGGGCGGGATACAAATTTTGCCTGGAGGGTCGTTTTATTTTAGCCTGGGCGAAAGCCGACTGTTGACTCTTTCAAACAGTCTGGCAAAAGCTAAGAGGAATCCGTCTCCGTGTTGGGCGGGAGATGGTCTGACCTTACCTTACTACTATTGTGCTTCATTAGCATGACTGTTACGACACCAGGTTGACAAAGCATACAAATAACAAGACAAAAGTGTGTAGAGTGGTACCACAACCAATCAGTAACGGACTCCGCGGGTAGTTCTGTGAGTATTTTGTACTGTGAAACATGACTTGAACACAAAATTTGGTGTGACAGGAATACGAGTGGACAGAGTTCTCAGTAACTACAATATCCAACCTAATACCAAAACTTTCCATTTCAATGTTGGCGTAGTTACTGCACTCATTTTGCCTTTGTAATGCATAGTAGACTGTAGGGGTGTAAATAAGAATCGATATGTCGATCCTACGGCCAACGATCGAATTAAATCATTTTGTATCGTTGGGCATTCTTAACCCTGTGAAACCTGAACCATGAAAGCAATGAGAGAAAATTCTATTTTTTTGGCATTTGCTTCAATATTGGTCCCTTATAAGAAATGTTAAAAAAAATTCAAAATTTTGTTAAGGTCACTGAGATATTTAATGCATCATATATGATGCATCAGGCTTTTAATGAATGAAAATTCCAATTTCATGACCATTGAAAAATGACTTTTAATGCATTTACAACTTTTTTTTAAATTTAAAAAAGTTGTCAGACAATTTAATTTGAGGATTATCTTTAAATATTTAGTGAGATCCTGCCATTTTTTTTTTTAGCAGGTTTTAGCAGGACCATATTTTACATTTCCCACAGCCTGGTTGGGTAATTTTTTAAAATCTATGTAAAAACATAGCTGATCGAATGCTTAACAACCTATTTATGAGTGCAATATACGTAGATCATTATTCATTTTTGATGTGTAATTTGAATATATGGGTCCATTACTACAATTGGACCATTTCTCCATTCACTTCAATGCATTTTTTACGAGATCATAATTTCAACATTTTGCATTACATTTTCAAAATTGCAAGTAAAACCTGTTTCTTAAGGCAGTGTTTCCCAACCTTTTTTGTCTTGTGTACCCCCAAGCCTTTTTCGCTGTGCCATGAGTACCCCCTAAGTCAACTTCTATATCGCTTTCTCCATCCCAATGTAACTAAGCTCCATATATTTGTTAAAATTTCATTTTTCCAAGTACCCCCTGCAGTGTGCTCGCGTACCCCTAGTGGTACACGTACCCCTGGTTGGGAAACACTGTCTTAAGGCAATATCTTTGTCTTGAAGTAAAACAACTTGTGTGTTTTGTTAAACGATCGTCGTGGTATGCTTTGTAAGTTTCCCTATGGAGCAAATGCATTGATGGCTGACTTCCTGCCACCGCCGGATGGTGCTTATATGTTTCATCAGTTTTAGCACGATCTCTCTGCAACACGGTGTAAAAATATAAACTCTTCCTTGATTAATTGCACAAAGCAAGTGTTCAAATTAAAGGATGTAGAGTTATATTTCGGAAATTTGTACACAAACCTTTTGCAATTTGACGATATCTCAGCGTCGGTCAGGGAAACCGCTTCTACTCCATTTTTGCATTTTTCGCCGAGCTGTGATCAACTTGTTGTTGACCGCTGCTCTCTTGTGGCGGTTTCCGTGTACTGCAGGACATTTGGAAATGACACGCAGGATGTTTTTGAGATGGATTTTTTTTTGTGTCAGCGTGGAGAGGGCTTTGAATATGATGCATCATATATGATGCATCCGGCGCGATAGGGTTAAGCATAAAAAATAATCGAATGCCCTAGCTTCATAACATAATTGAAGTGGAAAAGTAATTGAAAAAAAAAACCCAAATGGAAACAAATCGTATTGTAGCACCGTGGGACATTTTTAACAAATTGAGTACCGACGATGTAATAAGTAAGGGTTAACGTTCGGCGAGAAGGTCGCTACCGTGGAATAGCAGCACGACAGAGAGAATCTTTAGACCCCGACGCGGAGTGGAGGGGTCTTGTTCTCTCTGAAGTGCTGCTATTCCACAAAGCGACCGACTCGCCGAACGTTAACCCGCTTATTATATGGATATAGGCCTACTTAAATGATTCACACATGGCGGGGACATTTCTTTATTTAATGTTTATGCAAAAGTTTATTATAATTTTTCATGTCAAAAGATTGTTGCTGCGCAAAACAAAACAGTGCCGTTGTGGAACACCGCTAGGCAACAGGTAGCCTAGACAACAGGTGTTGTCTATCACAGCAGCTGATTAGAGTCTTGTTGAAAAGTCGCTTTAGCAGTGAAAGGTCTTGTTGCCATTGACAGCGGTCTGATATAGACCAACCCGTCCGTTATCTCAAATATCAGACGTGCGAACGTTGGGGAGCCCCATTGAAATGAATGGAGCATTCGACCGATGACGTCACACCATATAACAATACGTTTTTCACGCCCATGTGCAGCCCTGTTAGCCTTGTGATAGCTCTCTGGTGGTGGACTATGATGTAGCTGTCAAGAATCGTGCCTGTAGTTCCTTACTTGTATGATCGGCGTCCACTTTATGTCGCTTTTTATAGTGTCCTTCACACAATAAACACAGAGGAGGATAATTATATATCGTGTCTAGCAGGCTGAGTAGGCTACCTTAAACTTTCAGGGGCTAACATCCTTACCCGGATCCTTGGCTACATCCTTACAAATGACCCTCTAACTGTGATCAGAATACCCTTGGATTTTGAAGTCTCATCTTACCCGGATCCTTGGCTAGATCCTTACAAATGACCCCCTAACTGTGATCAGAATACCCTTGGATTTTGAAGTCTCATCGCCAACCAGATAAGTTGAATTGTTCATTCTGTTTATGATTTCTCCCCCATGACAATGACACATTTTCTGGAGTTTGCTGTCAGCCAGATGCTAGCCTAATAGCTATGTGGCTACGTAAACACGGCATCCCATATGGATCACCAGTTATGGATCAGGCATTGGGTTATTGGATTTAGTTACCGAGGTTGGGATAAATTACTTTCGGGACTTGTTCCTCCTTCTGCGTGTGACTGAAGACGCTTTCGTGTGTGCAAAGGCATTATAACTTGCGCACACCAAACTTTGATGTGAAGCCCTACACGTATGCATGCTATGATTGACCAGAGGTAGTGTCAAGTCAGGAAAAGTAGGACAACACAAAACTGAGCTTTTGTTCCAGCCAATTTCATGTCAATACCAAACGTGTGACATTCTGAAACAGCGCATCGTTCACAAAAACCTCATTATCTCCATTTCTTGCGGAATTCAGCACTTAACCGCCTCGGTTTAACTTAGGTTTGTTTGGCAATAAAAGCTCGTAGAGACACACCATTTTCACCCACTAAAAGGGCAAAGTCTCCACTTTCAAACTAGCCATAACATGTTTCAGTGGCCCCATCACAAAGTATGCTGTGCCTTTTCAAAAAACGTCAAAAAAGGTATTCTACGACATAATTCCGTAAGCAGCGCAGTATTCAATGTGTAATAATCAAATCGCTGCCTTAAGAAATCGATATCGAATCATATCGTCATGAGGGCTGTTTACACCCCTAGTAGACTGCCCACCCACCTTGTAGACGTTGCAGTAGACGTTTCTCCATTTCAATGTTGGCATAGTTACTGCACTTTGCCTTTGTAATTCATAGTAGACTGCCCACAGGACCGTATTAAGATGGCCCCCCTTGGCACTGTGCCACTGGCTCTTATGGATAATTCGGCCCTGACTGCCCACCTTGTAGACGTTGCAGTAGACGGCGAAGATGACGACGGCAGGCAGCACGAAGCAGAGGGTGCAGAAGAGCACGGCGAAGACCTTGCGCAGCCGGCTGTGGCTCCAGTGCAGGGAGCAGTGGGAGGCCGCGATGGAGCTCTGGTGGCCGTACGCAGGCCATCCAAACAGGCTCACCATGGCCAGCAGGATGGACTTGACCCAGATCAGCACCATCACGCCCACCGCCAGGTTGATGGTCATCTTGACCTGCATGGTGGAGAAGAGAAGAGATGAGAGTGGGATTAGATTCGATTAGATCAGATTACATTAGAGTACACTAGATGACATTAGATTAGATTAGATCAAACTTTATTGTCTGTTACACATGAAACAGAAAACTGTCTGGCGTGGCTCCAGTCATTCTCACAGACATTAGACAAGACTTGACAAAACAGGACTAAACAAGACAAGATAACATGTATGCTGAGTCTGGATAACTGGTCATTGTTCATCTTTTGTTGCGTAGGGCTACAGTTGATGGGGTAGAGAACTCCATGGACTCCATAGGGTACTTTCACTCCATGGAGAAAATTATCCTCATGTTATGAATGTACGCAGGACTCTAAATTAACCTTTTCATCGCCAGCCAAAATGGCCAGTAAATGTTAATCTACTAGCCATACACACACTCATTAATGGGTCAAAGTGGCGAGTAAAGTTGGTCTTTTTTACTAGCAAAAATTGAAATTTCACCAGCATTTGGACAGTTGGCTAGTGTTAATTTAGAGCCCTGAATGTATGTACCGTATATAAAATGTCTGTTAGTACTGTAGGTCTGTGTCCACTATCTTGCCTGCATCTCTGACTGTGGCTGTGGGTTACTGTGGTCCCAGGCTCCGATGTTATACTGTATGTATTTCTTGTCTTTCTTTACTGTAAACGAGTCTTGTTCAGGGATGCAAAATTAATTTCAGTGAAAACTGACAAAAAAGTGATATTGTATCATATTGTGTCGTCTCAGAAGGGTGGAGTAGTTTATTATTGGTAAAGAAATATTACTATGTTATTGGCAACTTATTACGTTATTGGCTTTATTACATTTCAAATGGTCACAAAGTATTACGGTACAGGCAGTTATTAGCATCGTTTTTACATTATCAAAGCGTTTTTTAGTGTAAGGCCAATAACGGAATAACCTGCCCATAATGTAATAACTTTTTACGTTATGGGCAGAATGTCATTACGTAATGGGCAGGGAAGTGTTATTACGTTATGGGCAAGTTATTACGTTATGGGCTTTATTACATTTCAAATGGGCCCAAATTATTACGTTATGGGCAGTTATTACGTTATGGGCAGTTATTATGTTTTGGGTTCTTACAGGCCTACATACAGTAGAATACAGTAGTGTATTACAATACAGTAGAGTAGATTAGGGAGTGTTGTGAAGTACAAATGTATGCACACACACACACACACACACACACACACACACACACACACACACACACACACACACACACACACACACACACACACACACACACACACACACACACACACACATTCACATTCAAACACACACAAACACACACACACAGACACACACTAACCTCATAGCGCATGGGGTGCACAATGTAGTAGTATCTCTCCACACTGATGGCTGTGACTGTCAAGATGGAGGCACAGATGAGGAAGACGTTGAGGAAGATGAAGACCTAAAAATCACGCCATTGAAAAGGCTTCATATTAGTCATAGACGAAGATGTAGACCTAAAACATCATGCTATAAGACAATCATATTAGCCATAGAGGAAGATGTAGACCTAAAACATCATTCTATAAGAAAATCATAGTCATAGTGGAAGATGTGGACCTAAAACATCATGCCATATGAAAAGACTTTATATTAGCCATAGACAAAGATGTAGACCTAATGCATCATGCCATTAGAAAAGGCTTCATATTAGTCATAGAGGAAGATGTGGACCTAAAACATCATGCTATAAGAAAATCAAATTAGTCATAGAGGAAGATGTAGACCTAAAACATCATTCCATAAGAATTTGGCTTTATATTAGTCATAGATGTAGACCTAAAACACCATGCCATATGAAAGGCCATCTCCTGTACTTACTTAAAATAACTGTCTAAGTGTAAGTCAGATAAGTGTAATGTAATGTAATCTAGACCTAAAACACAGCGCCGCATGCACAGTACACCACGTCATGCAGTCTCTTTGATGTCCGGTAACTTTAATGTGGACACTTAAAGCAATTAAATTCATGATTACTCTTATTACATTATAAGATGTAATATGAACCCAACCCAAAGTTGAAAGCACCTGACTGCAGTGCACTAGTCTTTCATGTTCACAAAGCAGTATGCTTAGCACATTATACTAAAACATTTAACTATTAACTATCAGGAACTATTGTATATGTTTAAGATCAACAATAATAATTTATAGAGCACTTAAGCAACAGCAGTTGACTGAGGCTCTGAAAAAATAAATATATTTATTAAAATGAACTCTCAGAGAGAACAGACCTCCATCAAGGAAGCTGTTTGATAGAGCATCTGACTGTTACACAACGTTTCATCCAAATCCGTTTCTAACTTTTTGAGTTATCCTGCTGACAAACAAACAGACAGACACACAAACAGACAGACACACAAACCAACGCAACCGAAAACATAACCTCCTTGGCGGAGGTAATAAGTAATACTGTAACAATAAATGGTGGCATCTGACCTGGCACTCCAGCACGGTGAAGGAGACGGTGTCAAAGTACGGCGAGCTGGTGATGATGCCCAGGGGCATGAGCAGGATGGCACACAGCAGGTCCACGGCGCACAGGTGGCACACAAAGGCAAACTTCTTCATGTGCGGTGCCCGCGCGATGGCCACCATCAAGCCGGTGTTGCCCAGCAACGCCGCCAGGTTGAGGGTCACCATGCAGAAGAGGCCCACCAGGTCCTTGATCTGCGACTGCGAGTCCGTCACCACCTCCATGTTGGGCGGCGTGGGTCGCGTGGGTGTCACCCATGGTGGTGTGGTGGCGTTGGGTGGCGGTGGGTAGGTCACGGGACCGGCCATTGGACCGGGCCCAGATCTGGCCATCATGTGAGCGGTGTGCCAGCACCAGCACCAGCAGCACCCGTGCTCTGTCCTTTGTGTCTCTCAGAGCACGGCGCCGTGTGGCCCACACCCCCTCGTCATCGTCATCATCATCATCATCATCATCATCATCATCATCATCGTGTCACTGTGCTGGTATGCTTCCTCAGAAGATATAGCAAGAGGCCTGTAAAATGTGTAGGAATATTGAATGGAAGAGCAAAAAGAAAACCAGTCATATGTCATCTGTTTCAAAAGATGGATAGGCTGTGATAATGCGCTTTCTCAGAAGATATTGCTAGGGGCCTGTAAAATTGTACACTAGGATTGTTGACGGTGGTTTTAATGACAAATATCACATGCTTTCATATCACATGCCTTCTCAGATCATCTGTTTCAGAGAATAGGTACCACCCTGGAGTTGAATATAGCACAACCATTGATTGTATATAATCAATGAGCACAACAACGGTGTTTAACATCTGAAAACATCTGTTGCTGCTATGCCTTCTCTCAAAAGCATGCTGAGATTAACTATGTAGGCCTACATTACTCAAAAGTGTTTTTTTAAACATTATAATAGCTTTGCACTTCCAATTTTATTCTGAGCAAATACTTTCTGAAGAAACTACACAATAGTTGCTGAAATGTTGCTGAAAAAAATTAACGTTAAGAAAAATGTCAACATCGTACTTGTATAATGGGCCTAAAATAGCCAGGTGGACATAGTACCATCATCTCCATTCTCCCAGATAGATAAATACACATTTCCAATGACGGTTCCGTGACACACCGCATTATTCAGTGAAATTACATAACGGGAGAGACCTTAAACACATGTTGTTGTAGGTTTAGGAGAAAGGAGGTGTTTGCACAGCAAGAGGTAAACACATAGAGTGTGCCTGATGTCCGTTATCTAAAGAGAGAGGGCAGCAGCGACTGATGAGCAAAGCAAACAAGCCGCCAGCTGATTCTTTGAAAACTTCACTCAATGTTGCTTAACATAATGGTGTGGGTAACTTTAAATTTTCACAGTTCTTTGCTCAGTGTATCCTATCCACATACAAAAATAGCATGCAGTATTATGTGTGCATTACCATGCTCAAACTAACCTCCATGGTTCAGTATTAATACATTATGCCAAATATTACCCGCTTGTCATTCCCCGGTCCAAGCTACGGACCTTTGGTGACAGAGACTTCTGTGTTGCTGTCCCCACCCTTTGGAACAGTCTACCTCTCCATATCAGCCAAGCCTCACACTGGCTATGCACCTGAAATGTATTCACTGAGGCCTATGGTCCTTAACCCTCTGGTTGTGTTACGGTCAAAAATGACCGTTTTGGAAGATCATTCTGAAATAACTTCTCTATTTTTCATCATACACAAATGACACTTCATGATATCGTCCAGCTAACCTATTCAAATGGTCAAAATTAAATACAATGAAATTCCTAAAGAATTGTGGAAGATACACCAACTTGTTACATTCACAGTGTTTCCCATTAATTTACATCTCCCAAAAGTTATATACAGTTATATTACATTCACTTTACTCTCATATTCTTTTTTGTTAGGCTTTTCAGAATACAACCATATGTGCCACATTAGTATAGATGTTTACAGTTAGTTTAAATACTTGAAAAAAGTAAAAGTGTTCCAAATGACCTGAAAGCCTCTGAGAAGCCCTATATTCCAGAGGGTTAATAAAACGAATTGGTGCAAGATAAGAAAAAAAGCCTACAAATCACTAAAACAAAGCAGAATAACATTTAAATCCCATTGGACATGTTTCAAAGGGATGTCTAAAAGGTATTAATCACAAAATATGCAAATCAGATTTTTAATCAATATATTATTACCTTTTTTGTGTAGGCGGTCAATTTTGACCGTTAACACCATGAACGTAACCATGTTTCCAACACAACCAGAGGGTTATCCATCCTGCTCCCCACCACTTCTTCCCCCTCCTCTGTTCTCCTCTACTCCCTAGCCCCATCTCCTTTTCAGAAGTGACCTTGTCACAAATTTTTAACGAACTTTGACAAGCACAAGAGAATTAAACTGGAACCACAGTCAAAATTGCGTGTTGTCCCATAAATGTAAATACAGCTATACCTACGTGTATACACCACAGTATCCATGTTATGTAAGACCCTCCCCCTTGTCTCTGCCCCCTAATCCAGAACATCCCGGCCAAAACACGTAACACTTATTACACACAGCAGTTTGACCGTCTAGCATTCTACTACCTCACTCTCATCACCACCACCTTTGCTGGTAGGCTTGTTGGCTGGTTTGCTCATCTTTTAACCTTTTGAGGAGTACCATGACAAATATGTGATTAGAATTTTGCCAACATTTTGAGTTCTCATTATGATGTCAGAAGGACTTTGTGAGATTTTTTAACACAGACTTCTATGGGAGCTGTAGAGTGTTTGAGTAAAATTCTAGAAGAATTGGGGGAAATCCTTACTCCTCAAAGGGTTAACAGCCTTCTTCAAAAAGTTATGGGATTGTTTTGATGACATCTCTCTGAATTTGACAAAAACCTACAACTGATTGATTTTTGGCAATGATACATGGGGAAATTGGATAACTCTGAGAACTGTTTAGTTATTCTCAATGATCTGTGGGAATTTAAAACACCTTGGTGGGGGTCTGCAATCACTGAGTACCGCTCTTGTTATTATCACTCCTATAGAAAAATATTTGGTCCAGGGAAATCCTTGGGAAGATACTCACAACACTATAGAAATGCAATGTTGATTATGTATATCCATCCACCTGTCATGATGACTAGGGGTGTAAATCACAGCCTCCATGGTGATACGATTCGATATCGATTTCTTAAGGCAGCGATTTGATTACTTTTGATACTTAAGAATGCCACAGAGTACGAGATGATTCGATTCGATTTTTTTCCCCAACTGCTTTTCCACTTCTATTAAGTTATGGAGCTAGGGCATTGGGTGGGGGCCAGCGAATTAATTATTTTCTATACTTAAGAATGCCCCACGATAACCTAGTTCTCACGCGATGGTTGTTACCAGCCATCTGAAACATTGTCAATCGCTTAGCTCTGGAACGGCGTAGGTGTGTTCAAAACAGCTCGAACCTGATTGGAGAATTCACGTGGCTTTTTTAAAATCACGTACTACTTCAACCACTGACTTGTAAATACCCCGCCCCGCGATCCCATCCTATGATTCTGATTGGAAAGGCTGTGAAATATCTGATACATTCATGCTCGTCTAAGATTTCCAGACCCTCGTGCGATCTCACGAAGTTTAACAAAGATGCACGAAGCAGGAAGGGTCTGCGTGAGAGCCAGGCTAGCCCCACAATACCATACGATTCAATAATCAGCCGTAAGATTGATGCGATTATTATTTACACCCCTAATGATGACTTAATCAGATTTAGGAAGGAGAAATACATGATAAAAGCATTTCTCTCCTCTACAGTACGGTCTCAATGCAGAAATGGAGGAGGAAAATAAACAAAACAACAATCCCATCTCCCCCCTCTCCAGTCATCTGTCAATGGCTCTCACCCACGCGACTAGAGAATAATATGTTTGAGCACTGAGGGCCATTGACCTTCCCTAATCAATACTGCCCGTGGGCAGGTCAGGTATGGTTTGCCTACCCCTGTGTGTGTGTGTGTGTGTGTGTGTGTGTGTGTGTGTGTGTGTGTGTGTGTGTGTGTGTGTGTGTGTGTGTGTGTGTGTGTGTGTGTGTGTGTGTGTGTGTGTGTGTGTGTGGCGGCCGGATATGAGTCACATGATTGTCCCCAGGTTATCCCACAACACTACTATCTCTCTATCACACACACTCCCTCTCCCACTCTCTATACATCCCTCTTCCTATCTCTCTATCTCCGCCCCCCCTTCTCTGTCATACAGAAACCCATGACCTCCTCTCTCCCTCCTCAAGGCCAGCCTCTCTCTCCCTCCATTTCTCTCTCTCTCTCTCTCTCTCTCTCTCTCTCTCTCTCTCTCTCTCTCTCTCTCTCTCTCTCTCTCTCTCTCTCTCTCTCTCTAGTTACGACTACACAACTGTTGAGCACAACAACCCCTTGTGACTGTCTTCAAACCAGCACAAATATCCCCTCAGAGGGAAATCTTTTAGTACTTTCACATTTTATCCACAGCAGTATCCCTCATGTGACACATAGCAACCTGAAAACCATCCTATAAACATTGTAATAAAATCTCTGAATATACAATAAATGCAAATGAGACATGCTGTCATTCAAACCGTAGATGGGAAATGTTAGGTGATGAATTGCAAACTTTAGACTTTGGAATCCTGTGAATGCAGATCTACCAGTGAATGAATGGAGAGTTGCATAAAGTAAAAGTAGAAGTACTCTTACAGATGTAATTACAACACTCGTAGTATGATATCACCATCCATGTTGGTGAGATATTCAAGTTATGTGGATTGTATGTAATTAATGTATGTATGTAGTATGTCTGTATATAGGCCCGTGTCCTCTGTTTTTTGTCAGTTGTGCAGTGATGTTATGTGTATGTCCTGTCTTAAACGAGTGTTGCTCAGGGACGCAAAATGAGTCTAAATTAAGTCTATCGTATTGTATCGTTTCGTATCGTACTTTTACTTCTACTTTATACAACTCGGAGACGCCACGTTTACATGGTGTTTGCAATTCCCAATTAATAATTCCGAATTAAATAGATCCGTTGAGTGTACATCGCACTTCCATTTAATTCTGAATTGTGAAGTATTTACATGATGGTTTCAAAGCAGAATTAAGCTTTATTCAGAATTAAATGGAGTTAATTCTGAGTGAAATGTCTAATGTAAAGGAGGCCAATGAATGTATAGTTGTTGTTCTCTTACCTCACTAGTCATGTTCTGTCCAGCGAGAGCACAGCAAGACTCCATGTAACTCTGATGATGAGCTGCCTGGTGAGACTGGTTCCAGCCTGAACAGCAGACTCAGAGACTCTCCTAATGCCTGTCTTCCAGGAAATGTTAACTCTACAAGCTAACTTCTGTACAGTAGAGGAAAACAATATTGCTGGTGACGCTCAAGTTAAAAGGAAACTTCCCAAGGTTACTTTGTTGGCCCTTTGGCTATGGTGGTGTGCTGGCTTTGCCATAGGCTGCAGTGATGAAGGGGAGAGAGAGGACAGCCCTTGGCTTGACTGGTGGGCACCTCTCCCTGAGCCCAAGCAGTCGCTGGGTGAGGGCCTTTTGAGAAATGATAGTTCCTCTTTGGATGGTTCTGACCTACCAAAAGGTTTTCCTTTGGGTGGTTTTAAGTGGCCAGAAGGTTCTTCTTTGGATGGTTGTGAGAGACCAAAATGTTCTCCTTTGAATGGTTTTACGTGGCCAGGAGGTTCTTCTTCCGATTGTTCTGTGGACAAATGGTTCTTTCCTGATATGATTCTCTGTGGCCAGATAGTTCTTCTGCCTTCCTGTTCTGTGTGGCAGGATGATCCTACTGGAACTGGTTCTTGTTCCATGCAGCAGAATGATTCCTCCTTGACTGGTGGCTTCACACAAAAGCATGTGATGTCCTGATGTGCGTACCAGTAGCAGAAGCACCTGATGCTTTGCCTGACAGTTCTTCAGTAGAGGCCACCTATCCCTGAAGGAAGAATAACGGTGAATCCCCCCCTCCCAATGGTGTGGATCTTCTGCGTCTCGTCTCCCGGTCCTGCTGATAATCCACCCGCACAGTCACCGGTGATGAGAACACGCACTGGAGACCCAGAGGGGGATGAAAGGATGGATGAGGCAGAGACCAGTGAAGATGCGCTCTCTCTCTCTCTCTCTCTCTCTCTCTCTCTCTCTCTCTCTCTCTCTCTCTCTCTCTCTCTCTCTCTCTCTCTCTCTCTCTCTCTCTCTCTCTCGTTCTCTCTGCTCGACCCCCGTTCCTCTCCTCTCCTTTTTCCTCTGACTACTTCACTGGCCACTGACTGCTGTGTATGGCAGTGACTGTCACACATTGTGTGCCTGCCTTGCTAGGTTTTTTTTCTCCCCCTCCTCTTGCGGATAGACACATGCTTCTCTGTACCCTTGACGGTCGGATGTCCCCAGGGTCCTAAGATGCGTTATGTTGCGTTGTGTACGATGGCGTGTGGTGCAGCGCATGACTGCACATTTAAAAGGTGAACTAATTCTTTCTTCTATAGCTACTCACTAAAGAGGTTGTATGTTGTGTAAATATTTATTTTGTGGTTCCATTTTATTTACGTATTACTACTTAACAACATGGTGCATTGTTTGCTTCCATACTATCACACAATGGTACTGTGTAATATGACTTACTGTTACACCTTTAGTTACAATACACCCAATGGATACAACAGTTACAGTACAATTAAGTGTAGTTCATAATGAATTAAGGTGCTAACTGAAATCTGTGCGTCATTTATCACAAATTACTCTTCTCAGTCACACTACTAAGTAGGCTACATAACACCAGAACACAAGGAGTCATTGTCATCTTATATCTGTCTACAGTGGCATGCAGGGCATCGCCTTCACTGGTTGAATAAAAAAATCCGGTTTTATAACTGAGATTTTATAACCTAATGTCTTAGTGACAGATGAATGTTATTACAGGGAGACATGTGAGAGCACCAAATGCCCTTCCCCCTCAATAATCATGCACCCTCTCTCTCTCTCTCTCTCATTCTCTCTCTCTCTCTCTCTCTCTCTCTCTCTCTCTCTCTCTCTCTCTCTCTCTCTCTCTCTCTCTCTCTCTCTCTCTCTCTCTCTGTCTCTCTCTCTCACACACACACACACACACACATGCGCGCGTGCGTACACACACACACACACACACACACACACACACACACACACACACACACACACACACACACACACACACACACACACACACACACACACACACACACACTAGCATCACATGCAAAAAGCTATTTGACATAGAAACTTCAACCCTCGTAAGTGCCAAGGTCACGACATAACCTAATGTGGAATACAGGATTTGATTTCTGCATCCAGACAGCTGGGCTGTACAGGATTGACCACACATGCACCATCACACTGGTCTTACTGTAACAGTTTTACGTAATGGACCTCAACAGTGCCCACCGGTGGACTTAAGTGTCACAACACTTCCATCTTTACCCTCAGCATCACCATCAGGATTACTGGTGTTCCGTTCACTAGTTTGTAAACCAAAGGTCAGGATAATAGAGGCATCATGATACAGTATGCACCACCCCATTCTGACTGAGTCAACTCAAACAGTAATTTACATTTAACATCACTATTGCATGATGTTTTATGTGCATAAATCTTCGTATATGCATGAATGCTAAATGTCTATCATGCCTTCACACAAAACCAAAACCCTTCACACAAAACCATGCACTTCCATAGCCCAGATTGAAAAGAGACAGGGAGCAGCCTAAAACAGAGTAGTTCAAGCATAGCTTAGGAACCTGTCTGACTAAGATGCATTATAATTAAGAGTGCTTGCAGAGCAAGTTTATGATGTTGCATTTTATGCTTGCTTGCTTTGTTTGTTGCTTCTCTTGTGCAGGGCTGTAAAAATAGAAAATGGATCTCCTCCTAGGACTTTCGAGATAGAGACACCATTCAAACACTAAAACGACCGACTCGGCTTAGAGATCATTTGTTCTAATATAGTGTGTCCATGTCTCTTGTCGTTTTTCCCGTTTTTGGCGATTTTGTGCAAATTTGGGTCCCCATAGGAAACAATGGTAGAACCTTTAGAAGAGAGTGTTCCGTCACTCTACAGATCAGAGAGGTAGGAGGCTTTTTCATTCATAAAACATCAACACTTTCACCTAGAAGTTTAGTTGACACGTTGTTAGCAAGCTATATGAGAAGTCTCCAAACGGTGAAAGTATCATGTCCCAACTCCCATTACTTTTTAAATGGCAGGTGTGTAAAAAGTGCTGGGCTGGCCAAATGGCTTTTCCTATTGACTCAAGCTGGGGAACACTCGTCCAGGTAAGATGGGGAAGAAGGGGGGAGAAGGGGGAAGGAAGAAAAAGAAGGGAAGAAGAGAAGGGAGAGAAGAAAAGAGAAAAGGGAGGAGAATGGGAAGCATTTGGGACTATATCAGTCATTTTCAAGCATTATGATCCAGAGAAGCCGCCTTTGAAAACTTTCTGTATTTTTGAGCAGACTCTGCCGGGATTCGAACCAGCGAGGTGGAGAACTGGTTGACGGTGACGTCATAGCAACATGTGAGTTTTTCTTTTTTTTCTTTCTTTCTTTTTTTGTTTTTCTCAGACATCGCAAGACAGGTTCATTTATAGCCCATATTTTACACAACTCCAAATATGAATAATAATAATAATTTTACAACAAATAGTTGAAAGATTTAAAGTTCAAAGAGTAGCTGATCATTGAAAATTTAACTCATCATGCCCTCTTGTTCTGTCCATCCTTTTACTGAGATGGTGCTTTTACACTGTTTTTTTGCTTTTTGTAATGCTTGTACCAAGTCAGTTTAATTGTTTGGAAGAGTATATAACATTTAAAAGTGAAATGATTGGAACTTTTTATATTTGTTGAGCATTGCACATATATAATGCAACACTAATGATGCGTCTTCATGTTTCCTCTCCAGCTTTCTTCCACCTACCTGAAGGAGTGACCGGTGCATTTTCTCAAAGTCATCACATGGATCTGTCCATTGCCAGACTCCATGCTGCGTCTCCATATTGAAATACCTCATTAATACATTTTTAAAGTTAAAACTTACTTATAAGTTCTGTTTCTTTGCCTAAGATCTATTGTGTTGCCTCAGGTGTCATTTATGGTTGAAATCACATGTTGGCTGAAATTACCATACAAGACCATCAGAGTTAATAAAGGCACATCATAGAACACAGTACTTGTTTTATTTATTTTTTACTCAAAAAAGTGAAAGGTCAGCAATGTTAAGTCTTCACTACAAATATTAATTAAAACAGAATATCCATGCAAACTGAACTCAACACACAACACAACACATTATATTGAATGAATATTATAGCCTACATTAAACTATGCAGGGCACAGGGGTGGGCAAACTAAGGCCAGGGGCCAAATGTGGCCCTCTGCTCTCTTTCATGTGGCCTGCCTTTAAGTAAAAAAAAAAACAGCCTGATAAAGTCACCAAACATTGTATAGGCCTATCGATTGCACAACATCTGTTTCAGTGTTTGTGTGTCCTGTTTGTTAATAGCTTCATCGAACAGTGCAGATGAGAATTCCTGCTTCAGATCTAAAATCATCATCATCATCATCACACTGCCCCTAACATGCAACATGTGCTCTCCACACCAGGGGTTCTTGAGGGACTCTGGTGTCTCTTCTGGTGTCCAGTTGCATGCATACTGTAGGCCTACATAAATACAGAATAAACAAGACCGTACACACGTCATTGCACATTAACCATAAGGCACACATAACCTACATGGGGGGGGGGGGGGGGGGGTTCCATACCAAGTTTTTCTATTTAAAAAAAAAATCTAATTCTAATTTGCCAGAAATGAAACCCCATTGAAAGATGTTCTGTCTGGTGATTTAGAATGTACATAACCACCAAAATACCTAAGCATGGTATAGAAAGATGGGGTATAGGCCTAATGAAGAGGGAAGTGTGGGTCACCAGATCAAAGAACAAAAAACAGCTGACAGCTAAGCATCGATGATATCTGGGCTTTCATAACCCTCAAGCAATGCCACTGCCATTGACTTCAATGTTAAACACAGTCAGGTCAGCAGTCTAACCCATGACTGCGGTTTTGAGTAGGCTAATGAACAAGACTGAGACTTTTTGAAGCCTCAGGAAGATTTTACCAGTGTTTAGAGTTAATTCGTTAATTCAGATGATTAGGTTTGTTAGCTTGTTTAGACAACCTTCTCAATTTTTTGAGATAGGAATTTTGTGTTTTCATGAGCTGTAGGCCTATGCCAAAATCATCAATATTAAAACAAAACAAGACCTGAAATATTTCAGTTGGTGTGCAATGAATGTAAAACATATGAAAGTTTATTTTTTATCATTACATTATGGGGGAAAAAATGAACTTTAACACAATATGCTAATTATTTGAGAAGGACCTGTAGGCTACATGCCACGTGCTGTGGTTAGGCTGGAGAAGGCACCATGGATCCCAAGCAATTGTTTCACGGTAACTGCACGGTGCCTGAATGTGACGATGAAGGGAAAAGTCTGTTTCAGCTTCCATCATCCGAGCCCACGAAAACAGTGACACAGTGGCTCAATTTTGTATAGGCTACGCTGATAGGCTAATGTACATCTACCCCAACGTTGCTTCAAACATGATCATGGTTGTAAAGGGACAAATGTGTCCTGTGGAGCTTTATCTAGTTCTAGTGTAATTCTAGTAGTGAAGAGACTATTCAGGTGATGTTGTGTGAAGTTGTATAGCCTAAGTGAAGGGGCGTGACGCACGAGGCACGGACCAAAATGCGGTAGCTGGTGTGTGTGTGTGTGTGTGTGTGTGTGTGTGAGTTTGTGACAGTCAGTCAGCAGCATGTCTCCGAACCGACTTCATCATGGCAAATGCACTGTACCTGGCTGTGACGACACCGAAAAGAGTCTGTTTTCTCTTCGTTCAGTCGAGCCAATAAAACAGCAGTGGTTAAATTTTATTTACTCTGGGAATGTGCCGGCACATTTGCCTAAATCAGTGTATGTTTGTGGGAAGCATTTCCGGGACGAATGTTTCCACAACTTAGGACCCTACATAGCAGGTTTTGCTAATAAGCTGAATCTGAAGCCTGGGTCAGTGCCAAGTATTCCCGCCCCATCAGTTAACAACGGCCTAAGTGTAAGTATATATTTAAGTAAGTACAATGCCATTTTGATGACGATAAGGTTGTAACAGGATTTGCGCTGATGGGTTACCATGGTAATGTGTGTGAACGTTGATGCATGGTTTTTATGCATTTGATAATAGGCATATTTGAAGCATTGACTGGCATTGAAGGGCCCAGTAGCCTGCATGAGACATGTTTTTCTCACCATTCCAGCCAGTAGGCCCGACGATTAAATGTGTGAGCGTGTGTCGAAACCCCCCTCACTCGACTAGTTCTAGGCCCTAATGTTGTGCCCAGGCCAGCCCGCCCATTTCTCCCACAGGAAGAGGAGCAATGGCGAGGTCTGCGAGCCTGATCTCCAAAAATTCCGTGCTCCTGGACTCTGAATTGTTTTCCGTGATGGGCACACGGAAGTGCTATCTATTCCCATAGCACTGTGTTTACTCTATCATTAGAAAATACATACCAAATACTAATCCTAAACAAAATAATGCTATAGCAATTTAAGTTGTGCCCTGACCAAAACATTCCCTAACCTTAACCTGTCATTAAAGACATATTTTTGAGAAATACCTTTTCTAGTTGGTTGATAGGCTATCAAATGTGAATGAAAGAATACTAGCTGTGACCAGACCAAAACAATCCCTAACCCTAACCTGTCAGTAAGAAATGTTTTTTGAGAAAAAGATATTTGAAATTAGAAAAATCCTGAGGAAGACTGTGGGAACTGTGGAACTGTGGGAGTATAGAGAGAGCACTTCTGTGTGTCCATCACGGAAAATAATTCCGTGTCCAGGAGCACAGAATTTTGGCAAAATCCATACTCCTAGACACGCTTTTCTTGTCCTTAACATCTGTGTCCAGGAGCACAGAATTTTGGAGATCATGTGCAGCGTTCCCAGGTTGTGGTAGCGGACCACAATCTTTACATATTTTGCCCCCGGAAAGCAATTTGCGTGCAATGGCTTCTGCCCATTCTGTGCCCATTCTGTGTTCATTAACTGATTAATCTTTCTTTGGTGCAAATTTCTTTTTGTAGGCTACATCATTTGGGAGGGTTAGCTTTCATAGGAGGGACTTCTGAAGCCAATTCATGAATTGAACACCTACAACATGGACAGGCAACAGAACTTCTGGGAAGGACTGTTTAACGCAAGTAAATAGACCTAACTGTAAAAAGAAGAGTGAAAAGATTAATTTTAAAGAAACATGAAACAAGACAAAATAAAGAAAATTACAGAAAACATAATATGCAGGCCTAATTGTGGTATTAACTATTTATTAATTGTTGCCATGAAATTAAGTAGGCCAAATCAATATTGTGATGTATGTTTTTTTTCTGTATCGCCCAGCTCTGGTTTTAGGTATGATGGGGTGCTCAATGCAGACACTTGACTGATTGAGAGACAAAAGGGTCTGCATTGTTTGATGGGGCGATAATCCTTAGACATTTGTCTGTCAATGGGGAATAGGGGGAGTGTCGTTGGCATGCTCTGCATTATGCATGTCTGAATCTCAAAAGGTGTCATCATCATAGTCATTGCTCACATGCAGACACATCAGTGAAGGGATTTTGCCTGCCAGACAAACAATTCATTCATTTGTTTGTTTGTTCATTCACTCACTCTTGTCTGTTATGTGTGGGCAACTGTGGCCTTGTGGTTAGAGAGTTGGTCTTTCAATCTAGGGGTTGCAGCAGGTTTGAATCCCCCCTGACCTCCCATCTCCATCCATGGCTGAAGTGCCCTTGAGCAAGGCACCTAACCCCACATTGCTCCAGGGACTGTAACCAATACCCTGACAAATAATAACTGTATGTCGCTTTGAATAAATTAAAGCGTCAGCTAAGTGCAATGTGATGTAATAATGTAATGTGTGTGTCCAGGTGAAGACTGAGGAGGATGCGGACGGCTCTACTGTGCCCCAGTCGTTTCTCATGAGGACTAAATCTGTGGCATGCCAAACCGAGCGTCCTGCAGTCGCCTCTGTGACAACCCAGCTCTCTATGAGAACGCTCGGTCCAAAGTTCCGCAGCAAAGGTACATGGCAAAGAGCGTCTATTAGCAGGGGTGGGGAACCTATGTGTCGAGGGCCGTTTGCGGTCCTTGAGGCCGTTTTATCCGGCCCCCCATATAATTTTAATGTTATTCATCTTCACATGAATTACGACATATTTTGTAAAGGAATCTTAGAAAATGAATTTGTAATACAATTAAGTTATATTCTGGGAACCTAGAGAAGGTGGTGTTTGTTTAATAGGTGGCTGTCTTCAATATAGGCCTAAAGTTCATTTTACAGCCCTCGGAGGACTTTAATGGCCCTCGGATGAATTTGAAGTGGTCCCGGCCTATTAGAGTAAGATACTTCAAGCTCGTACTTTTCCGGGATCCATGTGATGTCAGGTGGATGCCCCCTTAGGAGACCTTCTGTGTGGAGACCTTTGGAGACATACGGTTGAGAATAAATTGAGCCCCACCTGACTAAGACTGGACTGGTCGAAACGTTGTATATCATAAACCGGGAGCAGCAGCAGTGTGCGGACCTTCCTTCTTTTCGTCTTTGATGATGTTCACTGCTCTCTTTGAACCGTGTGAAGTGTAAAGGTCCTGACTCCTGAATGGCTGGTAGGGGTGATCTCTGGACCCTCTGGAGTGCCTTCTTGTCTGCAGCTAGACAGCTGCCGTGCCAGACAGAGAGGCTGCTGGTCAGGATGCTCTCAATTGGCACGCCTGTAGAAGGAGGTGAGAGCAGATGTGGGGAGGTCGGCTCTTCTATTCGTCCGCAGTCGTGTCTACCTTTTTGGTAGAGGTGGTGTGTCAATGAATTTTGTGCTTTTCACAGACTTCACAGCATCCACAGCACTGCCATTGAGGATGAGTGGGATATGTGTTGGTGGTTCTGACTTTCCTAACGTTATATCTTTTGTTTTTGTTAATGTTGAGTAGCAGGTTGTTTCTCTCGCGTCAGTTGATGAGTTGGTGCGTGTGTGTGTGTGTGTGTGTGTGTGTGTGTGTGTGTGTGTGTGTGTGTGTTGCAGAAACCCAGACTCCTGTGACGCCGGTGATGTCCCTGGGCAACGGCACAGACCTTCTCCTTTCCATGGCCAAAAATGAGCTAACTGGACCAAAAAGTACGCACCACCTCCCGCATTAACACTCGCACACACAGGCACACACTCTCTGAACTGTTATAATAACTGCTTGAATGTAATGCATGCCAGCCGGTAGCACATCTAGAACCTTAGTAACCTCCCTTCCAACACCTCATACAGATCAGTACACTACTGACTGGTCTCACAGTCCGGTTTTTAGTTAACCTGGTAGCACGTCTGTGTTTCAGATCAGGGGTTCGAGATCTTAGCTGGACTAAGCGGGAAGAATTCGCTTGTTACAGAGAACCAGAATCTGTCCTTTCTCAAGTAAGTCCTTTTTTTGTGGATTTTGTGTGTGTGTGTGTGTTTGTGTGTGTGTACGTACGTACGTGTTATGATGAGGTGAAGTGTGTCGTTCAGACAAGTATCAGTACATCAAGCCGCGGCTGTTTGTCTGTCTGTCTGTCTGAGCTTGATCTGTCTGAGCTTTGTCCGGGTTCTTCACATAACTTTTTGGAAATGTATGACCAAATGGTTGTTCGGCTGGGTGGTGAGACGGCTCCAATCCCAGCAACAACTTTAAGATAGAACTCAACACCCCCCCCCCCCCCCTAGCTGTATGTGTATCAGGGCTTGACATTGTCACCTGTTAACCGGCCAAAAATCGGTTGAAGTCATTTTGGCAGGCATCCTATTCTTGGGTGGGACTTATAACAGTTGATCCTGTTGTTTGCCCCTTAATATCAGTTGGTTATATTTATGACCAAGAAAGATCATACTCACTAAGTTCATGGCACTCATCTTCCTTTAGTAGAAAAAAACGAATAGCTAGTCACTCAGGAGAACTACTAGCCACACCGACTGTTGAGCAAAAGTTAATATCAAGCCCTAATGTTTATGTGTTTGTGTCTACAGGACTGGTCTGAATGAGGAGGCAACTGTGAAAGTGTCCTGCCTGCTGCAGCTGTTTGACAGGTGTTTGAGGTGCAAAGGTGAAGCATACAGCCTAGTGACTCACCGTGAGGGAGCTAACTTCTCCTTCGCACAGATGTGCTGGACCTGTCAATTCACTGTGACGTGGGCGAGTCACTCACAACTGGCTGATGTTCAAAATGTAAGTCCTGGCACCTAGTGTGTGCTTTTAAATCAGGGTTTTTTAAGCAAACACCCCCTTTGCCTCATCACAAGCCTCTCAATGCCGCTTTGACATCATCATAAGCCCCCGTAGCATTAAAAAATTAAACGGACTAATGCCCCCCAACCGATACCACTTTTTTGAAAACCGATACAAGTATGAGTACATTAATGTGTGTACTTGCCGACACCGAGTACCGATACCGATACCTTTTACCACCAACATATAATGAAAACTAGAAATGCACCCAGAGTGTGCAGACCTCCGCCAAGGAAGTTAAGTTTGTTTTTAGACACATACAGTAGGATATTTGTGTCATGATGTGGTGTCATTTATGCAGGTTTATACACACCATTAGTGTGCTCAGAGAATTAAACAGTTGTAAGTAGATTATATCTGTATTTTTAATTACCATGTCCTTGATTAACTGTGGTCTGTTTTGTTCACCTGTGATTGTGGTATTGGCAAAGTGCTACATACTATTGTGAACTATGCACTGTGCTATAAATGCACTTATTGAAGGTCAGAAGTTCAGGTCACATTGTAAACAGTTTTGATGATTGGCAGCATGTCCTTATTACCATTTAAAATTTCACAGCTATTTTATATCACACTTTAAAGACTAAGTGGAATTATACCAATTGTATCAGCCTAATCCACAAGATAAAAAAAATCAACCTGCTTTGAAAACGTGTGATCACGCGCTAATAGAATTGTATTAGTGATTAGTGAAGGGAATGTAATGATTTTGACCTTGCGTCAAAGGAGACAGTGCTTTTCCTTATTGCTTTGGCGCAGGCACACCCGATTGGAATATTCGCCGGTGCTCGGCCATTATGCATGCTGTCGGGCTTTCTGATCCCTGTCCATCTCGCAAACAACTTGGGGTTAACTTTAAATGTAGCGAAGGGGATGTAATGAATTTTACCAGCATTGTGAACGTACAGTTAAAAATGATTTGGCAACGGTAGCCTAATTAATTCGACAGCATTGTGAACCTAAGTCACAGTCCACAACAGCATTGTGAACTTACACGATCACATATTCCATATTTTTGACAACGTTAATTAATTCGACAGCATTGTGAACCTAAACGATCTACGGGGGTGGTCACTGTCCATCTCGCAACAGCAATGATAACATACGGGTCAACACAATCACAAATTCCAAATTTTTGACAGCGGTGGTAATTAATTTGACAGGATTATTTCCTGCCTGCGGATGAAGCAAGCCTGCATGCGGATGAACGACTTTTTAGGTGAAATGCACTTCGTATTGAAGCTGGCCCGGCAAAGGAGAGTCTCTCCCTGTTCCTTATTGTTGCTGAGAAATGCGCAGGCACGCCGGTGCTCAGTGATCACCGTGCGCACCTTGTGGCAGGCAGTGAAATAGCAGCGAGCGAACGAACGAACAAACAAACACAGACAACACAGAAACCCAGGCGATCACATAACCTCCTGGCGGAGGTAATAAATGCATGGCCTTGTTTTTTTCCCACGTCTGATATTTTGTTATTGTCCATTTCCATGTAGATTTAAATGTTAGTAAATGTATGAGGTGGCGCTTTTTTCCCATGCTGCTTTCAAGTCCACAGAACGTGATGAGATTTTGTATTGTTTCATGTAATAGCAGTATCGTGCCTGGTATCGGCAAGTGTTTGACGAGTACGAGTGGTCCAGGCATTGCCGACAATGCAAAATGTAATTGTTCACAATTCCCTTGATATTTGTGTATATTCACCTACAATGGCTGCTATAAATTCCATGATAACCAGTATTGTAGGTCTCATAATGTAGACTTGATTGCATGTTAGTTTGAACACAGGGGATGACAAAACGGTCCAGTAATATATTCCGAAATTCTAATATATATTGAAAATGAATTGAGATCTTCTTAATGATTTAAAGGTTGCGTAATATTTGTTTGCCCTGTATGGTTCAAGCATTATATAACAATGTCAGCATTTGTGCACATGCTTACCAGACACAGCAATACTGAAGGCCTTAACATCATATTAGATGAATGAACTAAAATGACTTTGTATGATTCAGGAGGAAGAGCGGGAGAAGGATGGAAATGAAGTAGAGGAAGAGGAAAGAGACCAGGATATGGAAGAAGAGGAGGAAGAGGAGAAACAGCCAACAGGGAAAAAGAGGAAGAGGAGCGATAGCGACGAAGAGTGGGCTCCAGACGTACAGGAGTTCACCAGGGAGTTTGTTCGCGAGTCCTCTGATGACGGCGAAGTGTCCAGTTGTGAAGAAGACGACGACGAAGATGATGGGGAATGTGCCTCTGAGTTGTTGGTGTGGTGCAATGAGTGCAGGTTGAAGGTCACCAACAGCTGCCTCAGACACAAACACCCTCTGCTCTACTGCTGTGTTCTCTGTGGCTACGCAGAACCTCACAAGGACTGTACTAGCATCAGAGGAACCGAGAGCACCTGTGATGCTGAGGAACCCCTTCGAGAGTCCTCTTTCACCAGCACACCTGAGGGAGGAGAAGCTGAACGGTCGAGTGGCCAACAGGTTGACTGTAATCTTCAGCCTAACACCGCTGGCATGAGAAGAACCTGCGACGAGAGCACCTGCGATTCAGAGGAACCCCTTCGAGAGATCTCTTGCACCATCACACCTGAGGGAGAAGCCCAACACTCGAGTGACCAACAGGTCAACTGTAATCTTCAGCGTGTACTCACCACTATTCACTTGGAAGAGGCCAGTAGAGGTCCTGAGGAACCAACTAGCACCAATGACAACCAGGACGAGACCGGCCATATCCAATCAATAAGTGCCACTACTGAGGGTGCACTCAGTATAAACAACCAATCAGGTGCCTCTGCTGAAGTTCCACACAGTAAAAACAACCAATTGGGTGCCACTAGTAAGGGTCCACACAGTGCAAATGAAGAAATCCAAGATGGCAACACAGGCTGTGAACTCGAGTCTGCACCGAGCAAGCCGCCGTTTGCCGTGTATTTCAGCGACCCCTACAGCCTGCAGTCTCACATGGAAGAGCATCACTATAACCAGTGGCAACGAAAGCTCTGCACGGACTGTGGCAGGTTCTTTATCAAGCGCAATGCTGCAAGGGTGCATGTTTGCGACCACAAGGTGAAGTCGTTCATCTGTGCGACCTGCGAGAAACGATTCCGCACCGAGGCTGGTTTACACACACATCAGTACGTCCACAAAGAGGAACGGCTGGTGTATTGCCAGTTCTGCTTCAAGGGGTTCAGACAAACGGTGGACAAAGTCAAGCACGAGGAAAGCCATCAGGCAGAAGTACTGAAGTTCTACTGCCGTGAATGTCCCAAACGCTTTGCGGACCGCCACAGTCGAAGCGTTCACAGAAAGACTCACTGGACGGAGGACAGATTCTTTTGTAAGTACTGTGACAAGGGATTTAAGGAGATGAATCATCTACGGAGACATAAGTTGCTTCACACTGGAAAGAAGCCATTCACCTGTGAAGTGTGTGATCGCTCCTTCAACCAGAGTGGCCACCTGAAGTCACACATGCGCCTCCACACAGGAGAGAGACCCTTCAAGTGCCAGCAGTGTGAGAGGAGCTTCAACCACAACGTCAGCCTCAAGAACCACCTCCAGCGACACCATGGACCCAAGACAGCCACAGCTGAACAGGAGAACCTAGAATAGGCTTTTGGTTTGCAGCATTTGCAGCTCCTGGAACTGACGGCAATTCATCCAAATAGACTTTGAAGAGACAATATCAGACTTTTGCTATGTTGAACAGGACTTAGACAACAGCAACACAGTCACAAATGTCAGTCAGCAAATGGTATGTGTTTCAGAACTGATTGATCTTTGAGAAGTCTGGCAGGCATGCACCATCTGCGTTCCAGAACTGCATAATGTTCTATAACATCCAGTTTTCCAAACTGCTTGAATGTTGAGGAACATCCAACTGGACGTTTTTGAAATGGCATTTGCTTGAAATTATTAATTTCACCATAACCCAGTTACTAGTCAAATTTATGTTTATCAACCACTTTTAAGATGGCAATCAGCAACAGCAGTAGGCCAGGTGATTATTCTGAAGTGTGTGTGTGTGTGTGTGTGTGTGTGTGTGTGTGTGTGTGTGTGTGTGTGTGTGTGTGTGTGTGTGTGTGTGTGTGTGTGTGTGTGTGTGTCAAGGATCTTACAGTTCACTTGACTTGTTTTTTTAGGTATGGCAGACTCGTTATATGCCTTGCATGACAAGTCTTATTCGTTACATGTTTTAAAAAGTGTACCAGTATTTGGTACACTACTTTGACTTTTACTGAAAAGCTACTTGACTATTCTGAAGTCATTATTTTTAGATAAGAATCCACCTACCTCAGTTTTTTTGTTAGCCTGCCTTTTTGTGTCAAGGATCTTGATACGTTTGTTTTCAAACTCTTACTTAACGTATTCACAGTAATTTTCACACCATACATCACCTGCTGTAGGAAACCAGTGTGGCCTTTATGTGTACAGTATATTCGTCAGTATCGGCGGCGTCATCAACTTCATTCCAGCCTGAAGGTCCAATTTCAAGAGAACACACAAGGACACATACCCTTATAATAAAAAAGAAAGACGCGTATCCAACAGACACATATTATTTTTACTGAATTGGGTTTGCCATGTCCTATGTTGTGGACAGTTTATGTACAAGAAATGTTTACTTTGTTCTACTGTACCTTGTTCTGATGGAGAGAAAAGAGCTCCGATGCACCTCAGTTGATGCAACAGCAGAATACAACATTGGGAGGAGAATGAGACTGTTTGATTTTGGTTCGTGAAAAGAAGCCTCATTTTGCTGCTATCCCTGAGTGTGTCTCTTCGATCTGACCCTCATTTTTTTCTATAAATATTTTGCACAGAATCTAAATGTGTCTGTCATTACTGCTGTATGCTCTGCTGACAAGGAGCACTGCCTGGACTTGTGATCTGCCACAAAGATCATTTCCCGGTTGGCCGACACTCAGGAATTAATGCTTTTGGGCTTTTGTATTTTCTTAGACACTAGGTCACTCAGAAATACCCAGGGGTACCGATGAACAATGCTTGCTTATGCACAGAAAGGCTGCATGCATAACATGTCACGCAAACGCTCAGGTGTACTAATACGCCCTTTTTTGTCCCATTTCTGCCCTGTGCATTACTGGTTACGTGTCCTTTCAATATCCCTGTGAGCAAACCAATTCAAATCCAGGACGATGGATGGGTTTAGGACTCTGTAATGATACAATAATACATTTAAAAAATAAGGGTAATTATGCTCTCCATGAGAGCCTAACCATCCCATTGTGATTATGTTTTATAATTTGCTATCCCCAGGTTCAAGTCCAGCCTGGGTCATATCCCAGTCCTTCCCCCATCTTTGGGTTTCTTCCAAACTAATACCTCCTGTGCTCTCCTTTTTCTTGTGGCCTCATGTTTCTCTGACACCCCACTCTCCATTGAGAAATCAGTTATGTTTCCCCACACTCAGTCTAGGCTGAGCAACTTTTGGAGCCCATTCAAAAATCAGAAGAAGAAAAAAATATAACAGAATGTCATGTTGTTATTGGTCTTATAGCTCAACTTCAACATGAACATACACACACACGCACACACTCACACACGCACACACAAACTAAAAGAGTCAGAGAGGGAGGGAGACAGAGAGACAGGGAGAGACAATGTCCCAGTGCTTCTACACCTTTATACTACCCTACACGTGGTATAAGCTCAGCAAAGGATTCAAACCAGATTCACATTAGGTTGATAGTCTCTTGAACACACACACACACAAACACACACGTAAACACACATACACAAAAGTACACACACACACACACACACACACACACACTCTCTCTCTCTCTCTCTCTCTCTCTCTCACAGAGAGAGACAGGGAGAGACAATGTTCCAGAGCTCTTACACCTTTATACTACCCTACAACTGGTATAAGCTCAGCGAAGGATTGAAGCCAGATTCACCTTAATTTACTCAGCGTAAATGCAAAACAATGAGTAAAGTATGACATTGGCGCATGGAGAAACTATAGAATTCCAGACATTATAGATTTTACCCATGACATGTATAGTAGTACATTGTCATTTATATTAAAACATGCAGTACAGTGAATAATTTCTGTTTGCAACAGCAACACACTTTTCATTCGTCCCTCATGCAGGGGTCTATGCAATGAAAAAAACTGAACAAAATAGGAGCACAGATAACAATTTAAGAGCACAGACAAAAAGGGTCTAAGAGAGTAGGCTATGCCTTTTTCCCCACACACATAGGCGTACACATTCTACATGAGGGGTGTTGGTCACACGGCCAGTTTTTAAAATATATATATTTTTTTTTCGGAAACTATGGCGGCCAAATTTAAACTATGGCAGTGCGCCATATTTTCCTCAATGTATGGGATACACTGAATGGGTAAACAACTGCACACCATCACACAGTGTTTCAGATATATGACTTTTATTAGAATGCCCACATTGCAATTGTACAGACATTTTATACTCTGGCATAACACAACATGACCACAGGGTGGCAGTGTCAACACACGTACCATAAATAAAAGCCCACTTCCATAACACACAGTACAGCCAGTAGTGCAGCTCAGGTAGTATGCTGTATGTATTATGTATTATGGTTCGCAGTTAGTCTAGCAACTCATAATCGTGTGCTGATGTGCACCTGTCTTTTCAGAATGGGCAGTGGGTTATGTCGTTTCACAGAGCTGTGTGGTTGCTGACTTAATTTACAAATGTACTTCCGGTCTTCTAATTGAACATTTATTTGCTGGGTCTTCATGCCCACAGAGTTCTGTCCAATCAAACGTCTGAATCACAACTTTGTTTGCATATTGTGGACATGTCTTGTCACAAACACCAGAAGTAGGCAACCTGAGAGAGAATAATTAACCATGCTTACTATGAAAAGATGTTGCCAAATTGTATGGGCTGCTTTTTATTCCATATATAAGGTCGCCTGACCTTTATAACGAAAATCTCTATCAGCCTATAAGTCAAGTCAAGTCATGTCAGCTTTTATTGTCACTTTATTTTCACTTTCAATAGTCATACAAAGGATAGTGTAATTATGATTTTCTCTCTATACCATGAGACATCGACATACAGAGGACTGACATTTTACAGACTGACATAAATAGTGGGGTCGTATTAGGCTCAGTCATTTCAAATTGGTGTTAAAGTTTGGATTTCACTTCCAAGTTGAAGTTTAGGGTCTATAGAACAATTTGAGTTCGAGTGTCAAACACACAGATAACAAAATGGCCTGCGGGGGGCGCTCTAAAATATATAAACTGCTATAACTTTTGATTAGTTAAACCAAATTTAATATAAGAGGTATGTATGGATTCAGCATGAAGAGGAGAAACTGGTGAGCCAAGTATTTGGTTACCAGATTAAAGACACACTATGTAATAAACACACCTTTAGCCAATGGACAGCTAAATCCAGGCTTTTTTAAGATAAAGGGTGGAAATGCCCTCAAAGTTGCAATGACACATAATTTATTGTTACAAGTTATTGTAAATAAAGCATGGGTTATCACTTAACTTGATTTGTTCATAATATCCCTGAAGCACACAGATACTTAGGATACCTATACACAAATATGGCTGCATGAAGCCTATATTTAGCACCCAACTTGCAACTTTGAGTTTATGAATTTAGGATCATGAGTACCAGCTTTTTTTACAATCAAGCCATCATTTTATTCACAACTTAAACACTTTATATATGGAAGAAAGTAAATCAATAATAATAATAAAAATAAAAATAAAAATAATAATAATAATAATAATAATAGCCTAAATACTATGGGCCGGGGAACATCATTTTTTCGTGCATTCAAAAAGCAAACAGAAGACCATAGGGCTAACATTTATTCCAATACTCCACTCTACAATAACTATGACAGAGAACAGATTCAAAAACAGTCAGTGGTAAGTCTTAGAAATTGCATGTGCCTTCATGCACTTGCACCGAGATCTGGCAGATGTATTTGTACAAGTACTCGTATGTTGGAATGTTGAAATACATCTTTGGCAACTGCATCTTTGGTAGTGTAGTCCAAATCTGGGAACTGTTCATTTGTTACCAGATTGGCAGGCATTTCTGGCAAATGCAGATAATAAGAACGGTTTTCATTCCTGTCAACTACGCTGGTAACAAATGGACAGTTCCCAGATGACAGAGATGTCCTCATAACAACAGATGATTGTGTCTACCATGTACGAAATAGTCCTATAGTATTATTTAGTGTGCTTGCCAAAGGCCTCTACTTGCCCCCAGCAAGCATACTAATTGTTCTCCAACAGTTTATTTAGTATGCTTGCGGGAAAGCATACTAATTGTTCATCAACATTTTATTATTATTCTTCATTTTTCCATTCACCTCGGCCTATGGGAATCACCATTCATTAGTACGGCGGCTTTGAATCGTTGCAGCGTTTGAGATAGAGAAACGGTTCGAGTGCCAAAACGAATGGCTCGAAAAGGGCTCAGGGTGGTGTATTTTTCGCTGGCCTCCCCCTTTCATCCGTTCACCAGACTTGTTTTTCCTCAGTTTTCTCTCTGTTTTCCCCCTCATTGAAATGAATAGTAGAATGGTCAAGATGATGATGTCCCAAACTGTGGCAGTTAGAGTGAGAGGTGACCTGACCTTGGGTTTTTAACTAGGTATCAACTAGGTAAATGAGAGAGGAGTCAGAGAGTCAGAGAGGTCTTGGCTCTGAATACAAACTGTGTGAAGATCATGAGCCAACTCTTAAAAATGTTTCAGAGAGCAGTTTTAAAATCCCTATGATGCGGCCCCATTCACTTACAAAAAAAATGTGTGAACAGCTCAGCGCATAGGCCTGAATATGTCAATTTTTTGACTGAACCATTTGGCCTAGAAAAGTGATCTCAGCTTTGACATGAAGAGCAGGGTTGTGCCATTTGTGTGTCAATATCATCTGGCAACTTGCAAAACTTTTGGAGATATGACAGCGTAAAAATAAGGCTGCACATATTACTCAGCTATTGACTGCCAAAATGTCAACTTTAGATTCTTCATGCATACACACACACACACACACACACACACACACACACACACACACACACACACACACACACACACACACACACACACACACACACACACACACACACACACACACACACACACACACACAGCCTTGTAGGCTTGTAGACTTTAGACCTCTGCTGTCACCTGGGCAACCGCAGCCTAATATGCTGCTGTGGCCACTCTATACAGTAAGTGGCAGTGGCCTACTGGGTAGGGTGTTGGTCTGTCAGAGGGTTGCAGGTTCGAATCCCACCCTTACCGCTCCCTACCCACCCTTACCGCTCCCTACCCACCCATTGCTGAAAGGCACCTGAAGCATCTCCATACATGCACACACACACACACACACACACACACACACACACACACACACACACACACACACACACACACACACACACACACACACACACACACACACACACACACACACACACACACCTCTATCTCTTTCCCTCGAGTTTCTGTGTGTGTATACAACAGCTCTGTGTGTGTGTGTGTGCATAAGCCGCAAGCATACTAATAGCATTGTCCCTCCGGAAATGCTGTCTTATTATTATTATTATTATTATTATTATTATTATTATTATTATTGATTTATTTTATTCCAGATATAACATTTTTTTGTGATTTTATGTGTGAATAGAATATGGCTTGATTGAAAAAAGTTGATACTCATCATCCTAAATTCATAAACTCAAAGTTGCAAGTTGGGTCCTAAATATCACATAGGCTTTATGCAGCCGTATTTGCGTATAGGTATCCTAGGAATCTTTGTGATTCAGGGATATTCTGAACAAATCAAGTTGAATGATATCCCAGGCTTTATTTACAATAACTTGTAACAATAAATGATGTTTCATTGCAACTTGGAGGGTATTTCCACCCTTTATCTTAAAAAAACCCTGAATTTTGCTGTCCATGGGATAAAAGTGTGCTTTTGACATAGTGTGTCTTTAATCAGGTAACCAAATACTTAGCTCAGCGGTTCCTCCTCTTAATGCTGAATCCATGCATACCTCATATGTTAAATTTGGTTAAACTAATAAAAAGTTATAGCAGTTTATATATTTTAGAGCGCCCCCCGCAGGCCATTTTGTTATCTGTGTGTTTGACACTCGAACTCAAATTGTTCTATAGACCCTAAACTACAACTTAGAAGTGAAAACCAAACTTTAACACCAATTTGAAATGACTGAGAAAAATTGCTCATGCCTACGACCCCACTAAAAGAGCAAGGCAGCACAGGTAACAGTGATGGACTGATAACAATAGCTGATTAATCATAAATACAAAAGAACATTCAACATTTAACATGGGGGGGGGGGTGGTGGCAACAGCAATTCAATTCAATTCAATTCCAATTTATTATGGTATCACCATAGTATGGTCTCAGAACACTTTACAAAATGCATGATTAATATTACAAAAAATATTGAATAAAAGATAATATAATAGTAAACAAAAATTACATAAGTAGAAAATAAATGATCAGAGATAAAAAATCAAAAGTGATTAAAATTTCACGTTGAAAATGAAAATACAAATGGCTAACTAAAATAATTAGAAAACGTAAATGTTTTCAGTCTGACCTTAAAAATGTCCACAGAGCCAGCATCCCTAATCACACGTAGGAGGCCATTCCATAGTGTTGGGGCACGGAAAGCAAATGCCCTATGACCTGCTGATTTCTTTTGCACTGAGGGGATACTTAGAAGACCAGCATTTGAAGAGCGCAGTGGGCGTGCTAGTATGTAAGGCTTAAAGAGCTCACTTAAAATGGCTGGACCAAGATTATTTAATGCTCTGTATGTAAGGAGGAGGATCTTGAAATCTTGTATAGGCAGCCAGTGGAGAGAGGCAAGGATAGGTGTAATATGGCTGTACTTTTTTGCTCTCATCAACACTCTAGCTGCAGCATTTTGGACAAGCTGTAGACTGCTTGTTGTGCTTGCTGGAAGGCCAGAGAAGTATTTGTGGAAAAAGTCACTTTTTTGAATGGGCAGCTTGAATTCTGGAAATAAACTACTAAAAATACTACACAGTGCACCTTTAATGCGACAGGGAGCCAGGACACAGGCCTCACAGAAGGTCAGTAACTCATTTATCAGTTTTTGGATATGAATTCTCCATTGAAGTCTCCCTTTATTCTTATATGCTCCCCAGTTTCAAATGCACAGACAGAAAGTCTTACCTCAGATGCCATTGTATTCATACTGTAGTCTGATAAGTATTCACTGTACAGTCCATTCACAGCACAAACACACAACATTACGACTGGTTGCACAAGAGTCTGTATTGTGAGCAATAACTTAAAGGTTATGAAGGGTCACCAGCCACTCTTAAGAGACATTTTGATGTAATAATATGAAGAAAAGAAAATCCTGTCTTTATCTCGTGTGTATTTTTATATTTCCAAAATACAAAAGACCTGTATTTTACTAAAAGACATTCTTCAAACACGTACTTTGTATTTGTATTTGTATTTGTAATTTTTTTGTACCAAAATATTTGGTACTATGCTGTATTTATGCCCAACTTTGGCATAAACGATAGCTCACCACAGAGGATGTCAATAAGCCATGCCGGACTTTTGGTATTGGCCAGCCAACAGTTCAGCAACTGATTTGCATGCTAGCCGGTCTCTACCACATTCCTCCCTTCCTCCCACCCTGTCCAAACTCTTCCCCTTGTGGCTGTCAGAGCTACTTGCTCCCTGTCGATGTGTAATTGAGAAAAAATGCAAAATGTTGGTTCTGCCTCAGCTGACTTGGCTTGGCGTCGATCCAAAGTTCATTAATAAAATTCCTTCACATAGGAGGAGGTAAGAGCAACCCTATATCTGCTGGCTGCGTTTGTGAGTTTGCCTGTGTGAATTGGCATCACTTAACTGCAGTGGTTGATGTTAGCCACTGTGCTATTATATCAAGAAGGTGTCTGGGAAAATATCAAAGCATATGACTCATTGTATATAGACGAATATAGTTTTAACAGGCCTATGATTTGACCTTTAGCATTCGAACACTACTGCTGCCGATGTAGATCTCTGAAGACGTCATTGCCTTGGATGTGCATGAAATTTGCATATGATTAACTATAATTGCACAATTGTAGCTTGGATCAATCAGTGGTCAAATCAAAATGTTGCACAGCAGTGGGTGCAAAAGACGGACAGCCAAAAAAAACCAGACAGACCTTACGCTGTCTGCAAGTTAATCAAGTTTCACAGGCCTTGGCCATCAATGAAATATTCTGTAGAAGGAGGTCAGTAAGGATGAAAGCAAAGTCAACAAATACCAATCTCCTTCGGATGCGGTGACGGTAAGTGTCAGAACCATAAAATGTTATGAATGCAGAGCAAATGCCAGAGAAGGCGAGCCTTGTGCTGTGCCTCTAAATAAAATCTCAGTAAACATGTTCTGCCTGTGACGAATCATTTCAAATTAAATGAGTGAGAAAGGTTAAATATCCCTACTTTCTACGGTTTCATCTTCGGAACACATAATGCCAACCATTGGGCCTCAAAACTAATAAGCAACAGTGTCGGGAGTAACACATTACCAAGGTAGCCCTAAAAGTAAGCCATATTAATTACGCAGTAACGCAGTAATGTAAGGCATTACAGGGGAAAAGTCTGTAACATAGCCTATAGGTCTACCTATATATTATGTATATATACAAGTTACAATTCTAGTAATTTAAAATACATTTGACAGTTACCAGGATTTTAATGGTGCTCACACTGGTGGTCAAAAAGAAGCTACAGTATTCCTGAACCTACTGTATTTTAGTCTGCCTGCTGCCGAAACACTTCCAGGATGGGAAGTGAAAGACTCACGAGCTTGATTACAGTAAATTGCCTGTAAATTGCCAAATCCATATTCACAGTTATTTTGGGGAGAGCAGCGTAACCTCTTACTGCAGATGGGGTCACCGGCGACCCTATTCACTTGCTGAAAATGCTTAAATATATCATAACAACATTGCTATGACATTACAGAGAGCCATAGCGCTGCACTAAAGGGTTAAGTAATGCAGAAGTAGTGTAGTATAATGTAGTAATAATTTAATGTAAGGGCTTCCTTTGAAATGATAGTAACATGCAATGAGGAATACATTAGTTTCTGAGTAACTTTCTCAACACTGATGTGCAGTATAACAGACATCATTTAGCAGGATTCAAGAAGAAGAACTCACCGTAAATTACAGGGGTTTGTGGGGTATGCCCCGTAAGTAGTATGTGTATACGGTGTGTGAATTGTTTTAAGACAGGGCAGGATGGGGCATGATCTGTTTTAGGACAGGTAGAATGGGGTCGGATGAGGGTCATAAAATGAAAACCTGACATGTTGTCACTTGCTGTCATAATTTTCAATTGTGGCTCAATTAGACCCACTTTGCAGAGTTGCATAGATGGAAAAACAGTTTTGGAGGAAGGAACCTTGGCTAGCCCTCTAGTGGTTAGGTTTGCTGGAAGTGTGTGTCATTTTGATGATGGCTAATTTTAATAACTTGTGACAAACATGTTGATAACACAGATAACACTTTTGTCTGCCCTTATGTCACAACTAATCAGAGGCATCTGTGTTATTCAGTTTTGCATGGAGTGAAGAGTATCTTGTCATCGGATCAAGTCCTTATTTTATTTTTCTAATTCTGAAAAGAGCTACAGTACGTTTGTAGATTAACTTTATTAGCAACGAGGGACTCCATTCTCTGGAATAACAAATGTAAAACTGAACAAGTAACAATAAACCTGCTTCTTAGCCTTAGCCACTTAAGAAACACATTAAAAGTAAGAAGCAAATCATCGTTCTTTCAGAATGCTTGTTGGGTTAGATTGGGTTAGATTATTGTTATGTAGGAAAATTATTTATTTAATCTGCCTGATTCATAAATTATTATGGAGACAAAAGAATCAAAACCTCAGTAAGGGAGATGAAGAGAAAGCCGAGAGAGCAAAGGAAAGGTTTCTTTAAAAAAAGAATAAAATAAAGCCCTTCCTCATTTGTAATGACTAGCCTGTCTTGAAATTGAATGTTGAACTTGAAATAATTAAACCAGCAGGGGGTGTGGGATTAAAGGATAACGTTTTCTTTTCAGAGACAATACTTGTTTCTACTCTGAAACAACTCCTCTTTCTCTTATTCTTTCTCGGTGGTCAAAGCGTACGGCTTAAATTTTCTGAAGAAAAGTATAGCTGTTGCTGCATGTTGAGATCTGCGGAATATATTTGATCATCATTGCTGATTATTGCTTTGGCCAAAACGCTTTTCTGAAGCCAAGTGTGTTTCCTTGGATTGATAGAGAAAATGTTTTCTAATGCAGAACTATCTAAAATCATCTTGAACAATTTATGTTATTGCAACATGCATAAACAACAATAAGTGCCATTATTACTCCAAATGATAAAACCACTATTTGTTTTGATCATTCCGCCTTTGAGTCCCTTCCTCAGTCTGCCCATAAGAGGGCAGTACCCCACTACATTCTGCCCCCTCTCTCTGAGCTCTCTCTCATTGCTTGAGATGCCAAATGAATTAGATAAAGCAGTTGAGGAGGACTCTCTCTGGAAAACGACAACGCTAATTTGTAGGCACTGACTGAGAATGAATTCCTGCCCAACGAGGTTAAAGCTGTGAAATCAGCCATCTCCCTCCCTGAGTCCTGGGAGAGCAGGGTTGAGGCAGCAGCGGGAGGAACCAGACCAGAGTCACAGATCCAAGCGGTCCCGTCCAGAGAAACGCGACTGGCCACTGACTATGATGAATGAGAGAGATTTAAACTTAATTGCCTATTTCATTATGACAGACTCATGGAGAGAGCAGGGCCTGCTAAAGACTGGCAAATAATGAGGCACAGGGATTTTGATCCAAATAACTCTGCACTGATAGGGATATTAATCATAATTAAGCTAAACTATTATTAAAAGAAATTTTATTATCACCAGATACGGTAAAATGATAGTAGATCTGTTTTTTTTCCCTCACATCAATTATAAAACCAAAGAGAATCACTTAGCAGGCCGCAGATTCTTGTCATGTATATATCAAACTCAGATTCTCTCTGCTCGTGCGTGAACGCTCGGCGTCTTTTGATAAGGTCCCATTCGCATTTCAAGTCCTCACCACAGCCTTCCTCTTTCCCGTGCTCTCTAGCAGGGTGTCGGGGTGAGATTTTCGTAATGTACATGGCGCCGTGCGTGAGTTGCATTTAAAACTTTGACAGGAGCAACTGACATCCCCTGATATCTCTATTTCCATAAAAAGGGGCTTGCATGCCGCGTGCCCAGGGGGGCCAGTTTAGTCACGCTTCCCCCCTCTTCAAACAGCGGAGGCCTAGGCATGAAAATGAGGGAGCGGTCCCGTGGGTAGACTCCTGTAATCTTGCTAGAAAAGGGGTGAGTCATCTTGGAGACTGAGATACGGTTCCGCCGACCCACAAGCTTAAACAATTTGGAGGCTCCGTTGGCGCACAGCACAGGGTTCGAATCAAGTTCACCCAGTAGCCTGGTTGCCTTCTCCTCCTTTGCCTCTCTCCTGTAGGGGGCTTCTTGCTCTGCTGTCTCCCACTGTTTGTCACAGAACTGACAGGTGGAGGTATTTATCAAATAACATACACTACAGGGTAGATGGTGGTGGGAAGCATTTTGTCATGAGGTGGATTCAGGAGCAGAATGCCACATGGTGGTGGTGAAGGGGCTTATGTGGAATTAAAAGGCTGGGATTATTATACTACATTATTACTGTATATATTATATTAGTACATGATGATTAGCTGAGTGAGTCCATTACAAATGCCCATTCTTTCCTCTTTTTTAAGAACAATGATTTTCGAAACTCATCCCCCTTATCATAGGCCTATTCATGGAAAAGGGGTGAAAACTAGCAATGGCATTAAGAGAGTGAATTGGAAAAAAAAGGTTTTCATTAATGTTAATTATTAATGTCAAACAAATGCCAGGCCAAATGGTTAATCTTAGAGACTGCTCACCTTCCATAATTACCCTGACAGTAACGTTAGTCTATGAAAATGTTAAGTGTTGGAGTTGAGGACAGAAGCCAACCAGGCATGTTCTTCTTCGTGGAAGAGCCGTAAATAAAAAAGGGACTTCCGAGGAGATCCTGATCCTTCAGATTCCAGCATATTAGATTCATAAGTGAATTCTTATTGGCAATGGGATTTATGCCTGGTATCTCGGAGAGGGACATTGGAATGAAGAGGGCTGACATTATGAGTTCATGAGAGGTAATAAGAAAGCGGTTAAGTTGAAGCTGAGGGCGAGGACTTCATTGTTTGCATATGAATTGGCCTTTCGGCTACAGTGTATTGATTGATGCAGTAATATATGAATATATGGCTATATTAAAATATTTGAAAGAGGATGTGAAATTGAAATGTGTAGTTGGTTGTGCATGGCTTTGCAGGAAACGTTCACTGAGGACAAGGAAGTTTCTCATTAATATTTATACATTTTTATGTATTCATCACTGCATATTGACATTGAATAGCATGTATAGTGAAGTTAGTGGAGTGAAATGGTTAACTTTTATGTTTTTATCTTTTCTTAGACTTGGCAGGCTTTGGACTGAGAGAGAATATTTATTTCTATGGAGAAAATCCCTGAACTGGCTTTTTAAAACATATAAACAGACATAGAAGTCATATAATTACAGTGTAAAACAGTGTCCTATTATGTAAATTAGGCTTGTTAGTTATGCACAAAATCACTTTTGACCTTAGGTGGCCAATAGAAATCAGTTTTCTTGCTGGGATTACTCACCGTCTGAACTATCAGCATAAGGACTCCAAGGACCTTCTCATTTGAGATTTTATAGGCAGGAGGAGGCCTAGAATTCAAGCATCTCTGAGGAATGCAGGGAACTGCTGGCAAGGCCCACTGCCTGGAACAGACAATGATCCACATTAATGCATATAGCTAGTTACTATCCATATTAACCCTATTCAGACTGGGCTTTTTTGGCATTACTGGGCCTGGGGGGGGGGGGCTCTTTTGCCCCCCCCCCCCCCCCCTCATAACTCATGAACGAAATATGGTATGAACACCAAACTTTGGGAAGATGATCTACATATGGACATCTATGACTGACATAATTTTTGTGTCATTATCTGGTATTATGACGTCATTATGACATCATCTGATTATAATGCCCAAAATCTCGCCATAATGTATTGTCCATCAAATTTAGGTAATGCACTTAAATTTTAATGATTACATGCTTCAGACCACTTAAATGCTCACAAAGCTGTCTGATGCTAATGGAAATAACAAAAAAATATGAAAAAGGAACAATAATGAGACTTAGATCAGTGATTTTCAGTCAGACATACCTGTCAGAAAACCGTTGCCATGGCAACGGCAAAAATGATAAACAAAATCTTTTGGTACTAACCTGTAGCCAACTAAATTTTAGGAAAAGTCACCAAGTTTCGTAGTCATAGCTTAAGTCGTTAAGGAATTACACGACATCAATGTTGGTGCGGGCACTTTTAGCCCCCCCCCCCCAGTCTGGATAGGGTTAATGCATATAGCATAGTACATATTTATGTCTATACTTGTTTCATGCACAACTGCTGCATCACTCCATCGAATGATCTCCAATTTGGAGGATGACTTTCTAGTGGTGAGACAAAGTTTCAGGCCATTAGGACATAACATACCAAAGATATTAGTTGAACTCATTTTCATTTCCAATGCATTTAAAGTCATTTTTCATTGCTTGAAAATAAGCATGATTGAAAATTCAAAGAATTTAAAGCCTGATGTATGAAATATGATACATTTTAAATCTCAAAAACAGTCAAATAAATCTTTTTATTTTACTATTTTTTTTTACATTTTGTTTCAGGGACACATTTTGAGGCAAATACCAAGAAATTAGAGTTTTCTGTCCATGCTTTCATGGTTCAAGCCTTATTATATAGCCTGACTCTTGCCAGACTTTTACCTCCCTTGAGCGACGCCTTCTGTCCAGGAGGTGCTCCCTTCGTTCCCTGATATCATTTCAGAAGTACAAAAGTCGTTGCAACACCCACTTTCGTCCATGACCTCCCATTGGCGGCTTCTCCATGTTAGACAGGAAGGCATGCAGGGCATATGGGACCACCCTCCACAAATGTAGCTTACCCTGGTTAACCACCTTACCCCCTCCTTTGGGCCGGTCTCTCTGGCGGCTACAGCTCTCAAGCTGCTGCACAAAGCAGGGGCGCCGCTAGGGGGGGAAAGGTGGTACTGATTCTAACGGCCTGCTTTTTTTATTCTATTTTATTTTTTTAGAAATGTATAATGACAAAGAAATAGTAATTGGAAATAAGCTTATTAAACACAACTGTCGATTCCCATAACGTTTTCGTCAGTTCTTTATTATATTGTCATTTACCCTTCCCCCTGATTACGAAATGGTGCGGTCCAATCTGCCTCGCGAGGCGTTGAATCGGACAGCATCCGAAAAATGCTGGCAGCAGGTGTAGGCTACAGAGCGACTGAGGTCTTAGGCGTGGGCTAACCCATAGAATGTTAGTAATATACAATCTATGTGTTAATCACATGATGGTGAGCTGGTGGTGACAGTGAAGGCAGGTTGGCAAAAACTTAAGGAAAGACGGGAGAAAGAGGAGAGGGCCAGAAGAGGCAGGCAACTGGTCACTCAAATTTTCTCCAAGAAAGAAGGTATGCTCACTCAATGACATTGCGTTTTCAAACGTTATCAAATGGTAAGAATACCTGGATTAGCCTCCAAGATAGCACGTTAGCACATTTCCTAGGCCTATTTAAAAACTCCACCTTTATTATCACCGCGCACAAACGGAAAAAGTGGATGAACGTCCGTGATAAACTATGAGCCTCGTGGGGATTAAGTGAAATCTTAACCACAGAGTGGTGGGCAAATGTGAAAGCAACCGACAGCATCAGTTGAAACTAATGTGCGGGAAATTAACGCAGATTTGACAAACAACCTGTAGCCTACGTTGTGGATGCTGCCATCCATCATCCATTGAAGTATCATGTTTGTGCAGGAGAGCGGTGCTTTTTACAAGCGGTGCCTATTTTACAATTATCCCTCACACAACAATGCAACAACACGAAGAAGCCCAAAATTATAATCTTTCATAGGGCCCAATATTCCTGGCGGCGTCCCTGGCACAAAGTCAACAACGAATGGGTCGTCCGGATCTTCCCTGTGATCCAATGGATCCGTAGCTGCTACTGAAATACAGTCAAGTAGGGTTTCAGGTAGGTAGCTTTAAGTAGTTGGCCGCTGTACATTGAATTTCAGGGGCACAGGGGATTTAGTTGCCCCGCCGCGGCTATCATCAGTCCCATCCCAATCATCCTCCTCTGACTCGGGGTCTGGATTGATGTTCGCTGCCATCTCCTCGAGAAATTAAAGCCTTTGCTTGCGTAATTTAGCTGGCAGTGTACGGCATGGTTTGCATGAGCCACCATTCAACGGCTCCCGGGCGTGGGCTATGCCAAGACAAACGGTGTCTGTAGCCGGTATCTTGAAGCCACAGCCTCTTGAGCAGAGGCGAGCTTCTGGAGGGGGTCGCTTACGGTTTGCCTTTCGAACGCTTATCATGTGCACGGTGAGGGGTAAGATGAAAACCCAGGACTGTCGAAGATGGTGATGCTAGTTAAGAAATATGAGTGTAGTCTCACAGCCTTAAGGCAACACCAAGAGATAAGCTGCAGTCTGGCTGCCTCTGGTAGCCTTGGCTAGTTACCCAGGGAAGGTTAGCCGTTTAGCTGACTAGGCTAACTAGCGTGACCTTTCATGGCGGGGTGAAATCGCTTATGAGGCGACAACTTTGCGCAAAGTAAAGAGGACCCTAGATAATCGTATAACAGCAGACAACGGGGTAATGGTGGTCAGAGCTAGTCGGAACACTGGATAGTGCCGAGCTGTTACTGTAGCTCTAGAGGATAGCTAATAGCTTATGTGGAGGAACTTATTTGAATTAAATCATTTCGTGGGGCATTTGTGCATTCTTCCGTGATAGTCACAATGTTTATAGACGTCTAGGGTCTTCAAATTAAGCAAAAACATTCACGTTACAAGCTATGCGATCGGCCGGACGTTTTTGCTTATTTTTGTTGCCTGAACTAGCAGACCGGATGTCCTGTGGTAGCAGAAAACATTGAAAATAGGCATGGTAATAAGGTGGATAGCCCACAAACAGACTACTACCCTGTATTTAGATTAATTTTTCATAGGGATGTCTGCCGTCCTAACAAAATTCTTAACATTATTTTATTTTTATCTCCTGTACCTTTCACCTGATTTCATCCACTTCACAATCAATCAGTCTGTCCTTGTCCTCCAATTCCACTCAAGTTGTCATTTCCTTATTAGGCCTACCATCAGACCATACCACTACTATAAAAATGGTATGGTATACATGGGTTCTAAATTTTGTTTATAACCTGACAGCGCGAACTGTGCATAACTCAACCTCTGATTGTTGGAAACCGCTGTCGGTCGAAAAATTAGCTCACGTGGTTGGCTGCCAGTGTCTTGCCCCTCCTCATAACATCGTGTTGATAAATACTGAGGACCCATGTATAGGCTACACTTTAAGTCATATATTGTACGAAAACACAACACTGGCAAATAGGCCCTAAGGGCTTTGCACTAGTTGTAAAAGTTTCCAGTTGAATCTTTAGTTTGGCACTGTCGAGGTGAAAATGAAAAAGTTCTCTTAACAGTTCTAAATGTGAAACCTAAAAGTTCTCATAAGGACCTACAGTATGTGTGTATGTGACAAAGTGGTTCTTGAAAGTTTTTCAGAGAACCCAAGAACCCAGTTGTTCTTTGAGGAACCCTTCAGTTGTCACTTTGGAAAAAACCCCAAAGGTTTTCTAAGGAACTCTCTTCAGAGAACTTAAAAAAATCCTCAAAGAACTTCGACGTTCCTCCATGATCCAACTGAAGCTTCTTCAAGGAACCTTCAGGGGTTTTTTGTAAGGCGGTTGTGCACAATGAGGTGAGATCATCGTGTCATTTCCAAGTCTGATTAATGTTTCAATAGGACGGAAAGTGCTTTAGCGGCTCATTGTTGTGAGACAATCACTATCCCGGGGCCTAATTAGATGTCTTTTAGTGCAACAGGTAGTGGGAGAATACCATCTCTCATAGGGAGCTGTATTAGCTCCCACGTAATTACATAGGTTACGGCCCACTACTCCTGTGGTGCAATCACATTTTCATTTTTCAAGGCATCTCCTGGGTAGGCCTGCATTTGCATAGAGGAACTTAAAGTCGCTGTCATCATATTCCTTCAACCTCCAGACACCTGAGGGGGAGCACAAGGCTCATATGGCTATTTTTAAAGTCTGATTCTGTGTATGGGCAATAGGCATTGCGCTATATTGTGTATTGTACATCCAACAGTGTCAGTGTTAAAGCTACAATACGCTGTACTATGCACATCTGGACAAACAAATTCTGCTACTAAAAATGAGAGCACAGCAAGACTGCAACAAAAAGCAGATAGAACCGATGCTCCAATGCTCCAATCAAACATGCATCTGTAAAACCTTGTATCAGCCTCCCTGAGCCCTCCCGCCATCGCACCAAACAGCCAAGCAGGCAGGCAGGCAGGCAGGCAGCGGTTGATCACGCGCCTCAGCGAAAGGCAGAGGTTCAGAGGCGCAGCTGAAGCCAGACTCTGCAGCTGACAGCTGTGTTGCAGTCAGCACAGACGTGACCCAGCAAGACGTGCACGCAAATACAGTGTATGGATGGAATACACAGACGAATTCACACATAAGCACACTTTTAGTGCTCTGCCACACACATATTTGACAGAAGACGTAGGTTAAATTTTGAACGGATAAAAATGTGATATTTTAACATCAGCTTTAATGTTTAGTGAATGTGCCCTTGTATTATGAATGACGAGACACCTGGACTGCAGGCACCTGGAAGTTGTTATAACGGCTTTAGGGAGAAAGACAGGCTTGGTGAAAGAAACATTGCATTTGAAACAAGGTGGGAAGTGTAAGGAACACAGAAATTCACGTTGAAACAGAAATTCGTGTGACATCTAACCTTAAACAACTGGGGTCTATCTGGGGTGATCAATTATGGCACCATAATTTCCCACTGTGTCTTGAAATTTCCATGTGGGCATTATGTGTATTTATGTAAGCTACCTGACACCTTAATTTCTCCCCGAGGATCAATAAACTCTACTCTATTCTTCTACACACAAGTCTACTCTGACAGCAAGGACCAGATAACAATTTATAGAGGTGTAATTCGCACCTTCATTTTCATCTGGAGCGCGTGGACACATACATGCATGCACACACGCACACCGCACACGCACGCACACACACACACACACACACACACACACACACACACACACACACACACACACACACACACACACACACACACACACACACACACGCCCACCCGCATGCACGCACATGCAAACAAACACACACATGCACACACTCTCACACACCTTCTCCCTTAATTTAATCTTCCTTCCCCCCTCATTGCAATAATATAGCAGCTTAATTGGCCCTGACAGGCTCGCCAACTCAATTTCAGACAGCTTTTCCCAGCGCTGGCTTTTTACGTGTCTAATTAAGTACAATCAGCGAGAGTGATATTTATCGATTTTACCTATCTCTGTTTGAAGGAGATACTGTTCTTCTTACGCGTTAGTGGAGTTAGCGTTTGTCGGCCTCCGCCGTTTCTAATTTTGGCATCGGTAAAATAATTATGATTGATGCAGGTGTCTCTTTGTTCTTTCAAAGCATCAGATTGATGAAAGAAAATAAATAAATAAATCAATGGGTCCCTGAAACTAATTAATGTGCAGAGTATATGCTGTGTATTAGAATTATCGTCCTTAAATCAGCATGCCTCACAGCTTCAAATATTATATCGCGTATGATATCTCACTCGCTAATTACAGGGAAGAATTGGGGCAGATTTCATAATTTGCTGAGACAGCCACTGTGGCTTCTTCAGCTACCTTTGCCCTCTCCTGACTTTACCTTCAAGGACACAGCAGCCTGGGACATTTTGGGAAATGAATACCTACAAGGGAAAGGGGGACAGACTGGAAAAAAGATGTGACATACCATACGTCTTCCCAGCATGCCTAGATAAATGTCCTGATAGAAAAACTGCCATCATCAAAGACACATTCAGGTTTTTTTTATTCTGGTAAGACAGCATAGCCACATTATACATATACTGCATATCCAAGAAAGGTTACGTGCAAGAATAGAAGCATTCATTGTAGCATTAACTTAATAGCGCTGAGGAAAACTGACTTGACAAATGCACGCCATTTTAGGTCTTGGAAATGGGACGTTTATAACAACAATACAATGCTTCTTAGACACTCAGGTCATAATGTTCTGACATTTTCTTTATTCAACTGCCCCAAATTACTCATACGATTTTGTTTTTTAAATACAAATAGACTTTCATATCTTTGTCACATATTAGATATATAAAGTTACAGTGCCCTTCGTTCAATAAGTGTGTCCATAATTTCAGTCTCAGCTGTGGTTTATGACTGGCACTACTATGAGTAACTGAGGCTAGACATTGAGAACATCAACTTTTGGAGGCTTTCTCCTGTCAGCTTCAAATTCATTTGTTTTGGTTAGGACTGACAGTGTAAGGGTATAAAACCTTATTTCAAAGCAATTTCATGGCACAGGGTCAAAAGTTCAGGTGAACTCAGACACAACGGACATTTCAAAAACCTGTTATATATTTTTTAAATCACTCCTCAGCATTGATCTCAAGGAGAGTATATGTTCTCATCATCTCATGGACCTTATACCTCGGTCAAGTTACAACATCAAGAAGGTTAAGAACAAATGAAAACATCTTCAGGTTGTATTTTATGTATGTATGTTATAGTGGCTCTTACGACAGAATAACCATGTAGACAAAGAGTAGCTCACAATTGTGTAAATATGTGTTATAAATTCCTCAGCTACGTTTTGTGCCCTAATAACCACACCACCAATAACCACAGTAACCACACATTATCCTGTTAACGATCTTGAGTTTTACGGATATAAAATGGTTTCACTGCCCAGTACTACACTTGGAAAGAGGAAATAAATAAATAAGCAGAATTGGTCCGTCCACATTTGTCCACATCTGCTCTATTGCCCAAAGTGGTCGTCCCGCTGAGATAATTGCTGTCTCCATGACCACTTCTGTGGGCTGTGGTTGAAACCCCTGGCCCTTTCCCTTTTGAAAACAGGGGATGAATTTTTAACACCAGCTCAATGGACAAAGGGAAAAAAAGAGACGAGTGGAAGTGGAAGAGAGGAGCATGGACACTGAGAGCAATATTGATGTCGAGTATCAAAGATGTTTTCAAAGGCACCTCAACTGTTTTAAGTTAGCTATCACATACATCCTATTTAATAAATGTGATAGTTTTGCTTGTAGTCTACGGACATTCTTGTATTGACTTGTAACTTAGGTGAAATGTTGTAAAGCTGATGTAAAAGTACTCCCAATTCAGAACTGGGTCTGTCCATAAATTAAACTGTAGATTACTCTACACACATGCACGTGCACACACACACACACACACACACACACACACACACACACACACACACACACACACACACACACACACACACACACACACACACACACACACACGCACACACACACACACACACACACGCACACACACACACGCACAGAGAGAGAGAGCGCATATGTGTATGGTCATGGCCTACATTCATTGATAGGATGCAAAACTGATGAAAAATTATCTTTCCATAATTGATACTAAAGAATAGATTGCTCCACACTAACACACGCACACCCACGCATGCACACACAGACACACACACACACACAAAGGCAATATATGTACAATATGGCCTTTCTGGAGCACGATGGCATGGCTTTCAGCACCTATATCTGTTCAACAAAGAGAAGATTAAAACATTGCACTCTGGGAGAGGGCACCGCAGGAAATAACAAGGATGTGAAGACTATTAGTACTTCCTGAATTGTTGACTTGTATCTTTTTCCACATGAGCTCCGATTTTCACAAGCAATTTAACTCGACACCTCTGTTGGAGGAACCCCCCGAGGTTCTCTTTTCTGAGGTCGAAGAAAGCATCTCTCAGACTCCTTCTATCAGAATCCAAGGACGCCTCGGCCTGTCCCTCACATCTGTAGCCATTTCAAGCTGAAACAGTCCATCAAAAATTCTTTTTTATCAAAATAAATCCTTGCCACTGGTCCTGCTTTATAAAATTGAAAGATGATATTATGCATTACTACTGGTGTCCTCATGGCATGTGCTGTGCTGTGTTTCTACCTCTGACAGGAATAGAAGCGGATTCATAGGGAAGATATCTCAATGCTTGGCGCTTTCTTGGCGTCTCCCAGTTCATCACGAGTGTGTTCCATTACATTTCTCTCTGCGGAAAAAGAAAAGAAAATGTGGAGTAAAGGTTCATCTTAATAATTCCTCCAGCTAGCATATATCTACACATGTTGAGCTTCACATGGGAAATCATGGGATGACTAAATTATGTCCTAGTCAGTTGAGGATAACCACCATTAATGCTGCATACTAAACACTTTCGTCTTTTTTGGCTCCTCCGAGTTAATATTGGGAGACCAGAGTCCCTGATTATGAGGGATGAACTCGATATGAACTTATGAATTGCTAATCCCTTTGATACCCGCACCTAGAGGAGTTTGTTTTAAGGAAGCTAATGAGGTGGCTGTGTTTTTTTTCTTTCCTTGCTCTCCACATTTGGAGATTTAGGTGGTTGTGTGGGCTGGCTGGGAGGGTTGGGGGGGGGGGGGGGGGGGGGCACACATCTGCTGACACCAGCTGCCTGGGGTGGGGAACCAGGAGCGCCAGGGATGCTCGGCACGCTCGCTGTTTGGGTGTGCTGCGCCACCGTCTGAACCGGGACAATCGGCCACCTCCAGGCCATGTGTTAATTACGGAGTTCAGCGCTTACATTTACCTCGGCGTGTGTCAGTGTGGATGCGCAATATTGTACTCGCCTGAAAACTGGAGCACTGACAGAAGAGGTTGAAGAGAGGTGAGCTCATTGTTGTGTTTTGATGCCATGGGGCCTGTGCAGTGGAGGAGAAACATGGGAAATATATGCAGAGGGCTACATCTTGAATGGCCCGAGGCGGGCAGGAGACATTAAACATAAAACGTACAGGGACAGGGTAATGTGCTGCATATGCATGCCGAAACTCACAGCACAATGACCATCGGGTCATATTGAGTGCACAAAGAGATGGACAATTCACAAAACTGACTGAATGAATGGAGAGAACAACTTGGATATTAACTGTCAAACTTTTGCCCAAAGCCATTATCAGGCCGGTGAACATCCAAATGGCCCCTGGCAGTTTGCACTGAGCAGGAGACAGAGTTGATTATGTTGTCAGTCTCATAAAGTTGATGTGCCAAGTGACTACATGCCTGATTGTCCCTCAAAACTCTGTTTACAAAAAAGCCTTCTGTTTACAATTTCTGCCGACTCATTCAGCTAATTTTTTGACTCACTTTTTACAGGATGTCGATGGACTAGAAAGAAGTATGAAAAAAGGGGAAAAAAGCTCCTCTCCACTTCGAAAACCTGGAGGATACGAACCCATCTAATTACCTAAGACTTGACTCGAATGCACCCGGAATCACCGTAGGTGCTAATAAGCTGTCTAGGATGTCAGCAAAGCCGCAAGTAGTTATGTCGTCTATAAAATAGCATTCTTCAACCAAGCAATGTGATGTGAAGGAAAAGTGCAAGGTAAAAATAGAACTCTCCCCTGTGAAATCTAGAGGGATGACATCCTCAAACCCCCGTAGCTGAGGACTTCATGAGAGGTTATTTTTTATTGTTTTCTTCCCTCTTTTGCACTCTTTTCCGGAAGTCCCACTCATCAGTTAGAATGTTCTGTCAATATGACTCAGAGGTATAATTAAATGGTCACGATACGACAAAAGGTACCCCTTAATGGCCTTAAATGGGTATAAAATAAAGTTTTTTTGTTAAGGTTTCGAGAGAAGAAAATACCTAATTATAGTGTGGTGAAGTAGGTGCAATTCCGAGCCATTCAGAGTCTTTGAATCGGAGGCATTTCCAGTTGAGACGGGCAAGCACATGAGTCATTATTCCTGATTCACCTGACTGAGATATTAAGCCAGTGCTGAATGTTATGGCAAAACTACAATATGCAATTCATAGGAGCGAGCCTATACTCAGAATCTGACGAAGCTACCCTATAATTGTGTAATCATGGTTCTTGGAGCTTGTTGCTTAAACTAGGCCTATTCATAAGATATGGGTCATAATCGAAGTTAACACATATGAACAAGAAGCTAAAATACAAGAAATATAAACTTGAGTTAAGTTGTACAAAAAATCGGCTACACAGCCCACCGTATAATTAACAGCTGTGGGTGATTTGTGGCTGAAATTGCGGCGACATGGAAAGATGGCTAAATATAGGGGAAATTGCAACCGGAATATTCATGAATCTGACAGCAATCAGTTGCACAAAACAAACTCCATTAACAAAATGTATGTAATAAAGAGGTTGTCAGATGGAGGGGCAGATGAACCAAGCTTTTCCATTATAGGCAACAGAAAGGGAGCATTGCAGGCTTGTTGGAATGAGTAACTGCTGTCTTAAATGATGGAGGTGTTCAGGATAACATACAATCATCATGCTTTATATCCCATTTCTAGCACATACTTTTCGGGTGATGAAATGCTGGAGCTGTTTAAGACAGAAGGTTCATGCCTCCACAGTATAATTATTAATACCAGCAAACATAGCACATAAAGCATGAAGGGGACAAACTACAGTAGACTGTGTATCACTGGAGGTAGATAAGCCAATAATTATGATGAAATCAAGGGGAAATTGACATCAAAGCATTGATTCCAATGTGTCTGTGGCCATCCTGAAATCAGTTAATCAGTTCATGTATGTATCTTACAGAGCATTATAATGTAACAATCAGAGAATAGGTGAATGATCCCGTACAAATGCACTTACATGACAGACTTTGAACATGGCACGCAACCTTTGAGCACCTTTTGGTTTTTGAAAAAAATGCCTTAACACAGCCTCGCAAAACTGTTGATTATGCATGCAATACAAACAAAGCATTTTGACTGTCTTTGCTACGTTTACATGAGACATTTAATTTGGAATTAACTGACTTTAATTCTGAATAAAGCTTAATTCCGCTTTGAAAACATCATGAAAACACCTCTGAATTCAGAGTTAAAAGAAAGATCAAAGTAAACTCTGCGGAACTATTTAATTCAGAATTATTAATTAGGAATTAAAATTGTCATGTAACCGTAGCCACTGAAAGGCGTTAAGACGTTGTGTCTGCTAACAACACTTAAAATAAAACTATTTGTAAGACAATATTTTCAGACCTAACATATTCAGTTACTGTATAGTGCCAAGGAAGCAGGGCAAGCTCTGAAGCAACAAGCCCAGGCATACACAGTATGTCCTACTGTGCCACAGCAACAAGGGGACATTTTTAACATCATTAGCTGTAATGAACAATACAAGTGATTCCTTTTAGGTACACTAATGAGGAAGCAGATTTGCATGTGAATATTAAGTGGGCCTGGTCATGAAATTTCTCAGTAGGAGGCAAGATGAGGAGTTGAAGTCATTAAGCAACGGATAATGTCTAAACCATTGCTGTATCCAGCCCAATGAAATAGAGAAGAAGGTGAAGAACTTTTCATTTCACGGATAATTCTTTGTTGAATTGATAATTCCTTGTTCCGTTTGGTTTTACTAAGTGCAGGTGATACATATTTTCAGAAAACCAAGGTTCATTCCTCTTGTCATTTCATTTTATTTTGATTGAATGTGGAAACAATACATGGTACTCAAATATTCACTTTGTAATTCAGATCACATTTGGGTGAAAGGCAGTTGGTGACCTTTCGCCTCTGTCCAACATAACACAGGCTGACACAAGCACATTTGAATGTTTCAAGTTGTGTCTATACTAGGTCCCTGTTGGGTACTCTCAGTCGGTAGGGATGCCATCCCACTGCTGAAGAGAAACTACAGCAGACATACACAGAAGAACAGCGGTCGGCAGAGAAGTCTGAATGCCAGAGCGCTGTTTGTTTTAGATGCCTTTACGTGTGGTCCCTCTTGGCCAGAGATGGGCAGAATACCCCGGACTCATCTCCCATCTCTCTCTTTCTCTCTCTTTAATTATTTTTTTTTATATTCTTCTTCTGCAAAGACCAGTGAGATGGCGTGCCTTTGGCTCTCACTCTCGCTCTCGTCTCCCCTATCTCCCTCCGCATGGTATTCCTCTCTCCTCTCGCCTGTCGACTCGACTATGCCCTGGGTGGCAGTGTTTACTTGCCTTGCCTGTCGATCTGTGGGCTTAGATATTGCGTGTCAAGTGTTCTCCTGGGCTGCGCTATCATCTCGGCGTGTTATCGCACCATCCTGGCTCCCAGGGGCCGGCCGGGCTGCCATACGGAGGCTTGGGAGGGGCTCCAGAGCAGACATTAACCCAGTGAAGCACACGGCAGACAGCCTGCTCACCGCGCACCACCTGACTCTCAACACACACAACAACATGGGCTCCTTCCATGGATCACGTCCACATCTCAAAGCCAAGGTGAAAACAAACAGGGACGCTTTAGGTGGAAATATTGAAAGCAGCACATGTTAAACAGAACATTGTATGGAAGAAAATGAACAACTTTTACAAATAGAAAAAAAAAAAAAACTGTTTTTATTGTAAATGATTTGCATTCAGTGTCTGGAAATAATTGTATAACTGATGCATGGCTGAGGAAATGTGTCTTGTGCTGTATTTCAAACATTGTCTTGCATGCCTTTTATCCGGCTACATGTATATTCATAAAGTTTGCAACTTGTCCTCACTCCTCCTCCTGCTAACTTCTAGATAGATAAGGTGGGAAGCATTGGGGTGAGGAGGACTTTCAGCCACTGATTCGAATTGATTGTTTTTTGTTGAGAGAGCCCACAGCAGTGGGGTCCCTCTGCATCAGTGCAACGGTATAGACGCGATGGAGATACTTAATGCAAGCGGCTGCTACATCAGCTGCAGGCCGATGTAGGAAAGGCAAACAAATTACTGATGAACATCCGCACAGCTTTGCATTAGCCGATTGTTTTTTTTCCCTCACTGTTAATTGTTTGGAGGTACTAATCCCGGGCTTCTGAGAGGTGGTGAGAGGGGCAGGGAGGAAAGAGCAGTGATTTTCTAGCTCTAATAAGGACCAGCGCTTTACCCTTACATGCTCCACAGTTCTTCACACTCTCAGCATGCCCTCTATATAAAGGGAGGATACTTTGTTTCTTTTTTAAAAAAAATTCTGCTGGAGGTCACCTTGTGCTCTTTTTTTTTAGCAAAATGTCCTCTCCAGTGCTTGGAAAAAAGGAGGCTTACTTTACTGGTGCTGCTTTCAGGCAGAATGTGTTTTTCCAAATGACACCTAGACTGGATCATATCCTACCCTAACCTACCAAGATGAAAATATATGTCCATGGTGTCATAAAATGATTGATTTCATTAAGTCTTGAGTTGGAAAGTTAACACTGCTACAGTTACAGCTACAGTAGGCTATGTTAAGAAAATAAGCAGTGAAGTTAAGCACATTGCAGCAGCACACTGTCACAAATCTCCAGAGAGGAGTAGATATTTCACTTCTGGGACCCAACTGAGACTTCTTTCAAGGTAGCCAATTAACCCCCTGTGAATTCACAGGGTTGGCCTTGAAATGAGTAGAAAATCACACACACACCTGTCTCTGTGCTTTGACCTTATACTGCCTTTAAGCCTTGGTAAGCTGCCCCCAATCAGCCCTGCCTAATACAAATTTGTTAAAAACCGACCAAGGAACTGCAGCAGTGGTGGTCAGCAAAGGTTAATGAATTTTAAGGGTATTATTCCAGTATTATGAGAGCTCTATGTTATCCCCCTTATATAAAGACATTGATCCATCCCATTAACGTACTGCTGCTACAGGCCTCCCACCATCTAATTAGCTTATTGTATGTAGCGTATGGTGCTAATGCTGATGGTTGTTGACTCTGGCTCCCACTTGTCCAGCTTCATTTTGGCGTTTATTTTCATTTGCAATTAGGGTTGCTATAACCAGCCTTTTTTGACAGTGTGATTTGTGATGGGTTTTTTGTCGACCTTTTATATAACTCTTTATTTTACAGTTCCATTTCGGTGTATCAATAGAGACAACATTTAATAGTATGCTATCACCTAGTATATAGGCTACCTAATGTTAAGGATAAATATTTGTATTACATATTCACTCTATCTAACTGTACCTAATACATGTAGTAATACCATTCATGATCATATTGTTCGCATGCCATCCCATTGTGATATAACATTACAGGAGCATAATAGATATTAGGTAACAGTGGGCATACTCACTCAATACTCTTGCGATGCCAGACACAGGGAGCGACTGGATTACCGGGAGAGAGGTAAAAATCATTTATCTCAAAGAGAGATGGGAAATGGTCTTATATCCCAAAATGGGACAGTATCAGTATAATTGTGAACATAAACCTCTGGCAAACCCTGGTAGAACATTTTAACAGTAGAAAACAGGATTATATATTTTTAGCAAACAGTAAGATAACTTTTGATGTAGGCTACTAGATGTCTTCTTAATTTTGAACACACCACTTCAGATGCTTTATGTGGGTCTTGTAGACTATATGGTTAGTAGGTGCCCAGCGTTCAGTTGTTAGGCAGTTTGCTTTTTGCTGCGGTGTCAAGTCTGGCAGAATTTCATTGTTTGTAGGCCTATGCATTGTATTTAATTTACCAACAATAACTCCTGTCAATAGTTTCAAACTGCTACAACACTATGTAGTCCCACCCTTATAAAATGCAACTCTTGACATTGACACATGTGTATACCTTACAGTTTGTACGTGGTTTTGGACATAATGGTGGCGTGCTTAACTCAGAGGGCTAACATCATTACTTCAGCACCACACACATGAACAGCGACAGCAACTTTAAAGCAATATTGTTCCATTTTTTTTTAAATAAGCCCATTTTCCATCTCTCCTTCAGTTCAATAAAATTATTTTTACCTCTCTCCAGCACAATGTTTAAATCTGGTGCTATCTGCCATTTGGCTAAGTGTTTGTGTCCGGATTCCAGCAGTTACGATGAAACATGCTAACAAGCTGCGCCGCCAGCCACAGGGACGACTGGTTTAATAATAATAATTTTAATAATAATTGTATTTGTATAGCACTGTATCATACAAGGCATGCAACTCAAAGTGCTTAACAAATGGGAAAAAACATCATTGTTTGAGTTGGATTTAAAAGGAGAGGTAGAGAGGAGAGGCAGAAATAGCAAGAAGGCAGCGGAAGAAGAGATAGAACGAGATTGTAGAGTTATAAGGTCCACCTAGGTTGGAACCAGGATTCTTAGAGGCGTAAGGTAAGGGTCTAGCATAAGTCATAGATAGTCACACTGAATTTGGGTGCTCAAATGCGGCCCCTGGTGGCATCTGGGATGAGGAAAAACTCCCTTTCGATTGATTCATAGTTTGTAGGGGGGAAAAACTCAATGAGGTCTGAGAAAAAAACCCTATAGCCAGGAAGAAACCTCAGGCAGAGACCAGTGGCCACCTAGGGGAGCTCCCTGCCAGGGCTGGTTGTGAACAGTAAGGACGCTACGGCAGCTGGGACACTGTGATCCCTTGGTAGCTAGGAGTGGGCCAGGGTGAAAAGGTGGGTATTCAGCTGCTTCTTGAAGGAGTTGACGGAGCTGGCTGATCGGATCTCGATGGGGAGGGTATTCCATCTCCTGGGTGCATAGCAAACGAATGCGGCGTCGCCAATCTTCTTTTGCGGGGGGGTGGGAGTCCTTAGCAGCTTGGCATCAGTGGACCTGAGAGCTCGAGCAGGGGCATAAAAAGAGAGCATGTCAGAGATGTAACTGGGGGCAAGTCCATTTAATGCTTTACACTGTGTGCAGAATTATTAGGCAAACAAGTTTTTTGACAATATCGTCCATTTTATGCATACTGTCCGCCACCACCCTTTATGGACATGAACACCTATTGGATTTAAGCATTCCAGGTCATGCATATTGGTATAATAAGAGACAGTGTGATCGAAGGAGCCCAATACCCTATATCAGGGCAAAATTAGTGTGCATAATTATTAGGCAACTTTGTTTTCCTCTGGGAAAATGAGCCACAAAAGAGATCTAACAAACTCTGTAAAGACCATAAACAATTTTGAAGTCTTCTAGAGGGGTGTGGCTGTCTTGAAATATTGGTCACATCCATCTAATGCACCGTTACAAGCAGTCAGTGTCACATGACATGTGCTCACAAAGTAACTGCCAGATTGAGAAGAATTGAAGATGAAACTACCACAAAACTATTACCCTGCAGTGCTGGTATATTCCAGAACTGAAACCTACATCGAGTGTCCACAAGAACATTGTATTCAGCACTCAGAGACATGGCCAAGGTAAAACAGGCTGAAACCTGAAGACCACTCAACAAGTAACTTAAGTCAAGACTGGGTCAAGAAATGTCTTTAGACAGTTTTTTTCAATGGTTTTATGAACTAGTGAAAGTGACTGTTAATGGACCAGGTTGATGAGCCTATGGCTAGATCAGTAATGTGCACACTCAGATCAGTTGCTGAGTTCCACTCAAATACCAGCAGATTACTGCATAAATACCATTGTCTTCGTAAAAGATGCAATTTTCTCCCTCTAAAAGATCCAGCCATGGGTTCATCCACCCTGTCTGTCAAGAGTCACTTTCCCAAGTCCATAAAACCTTTGAAAATTTTGCCCCCGTTTTGACTTAATTAACTTGTTGAATGGTTGTCTGGTGTCATCCCTTCTTACCTTGGCCATGTCTCTGAGCGATCAATACCCTGTTTTTCTGGACACTCTGTGTTGGTTTCTGTTCTGGAATATGATAGGACTGCAGGGTAATCATTTTTTTGTAGTTTCACGTTAAATTCTTCTCAATGTTTGGCAGTGACATTTCTTAAGAGACTGATGACTTTGCAACGGTGCATATGATAGTTCTGTGCGAACGTGACCAACATCTTGCAAATTTCAAGACAGCCACATCCCTCTAGAACACTTCAAAATTGTTTATAGACATTTCAGAGTTTGTTAGATCTATTTTGTGGCCCATTTTCCCAGAAGAAAACAAAGTTGCCTAATAATTATGCACACCTGATATAAGGCGTTGGGCACCTTCGACCACACCCCCATCTTATTATACAAATATACATGACCTGGAATGCTTAAATCCAATAGGTTTTCATGTTCATATAGATTGTTGTTGGAAAATATGCATAAAAAAGACAAAATGTTCAAAAAACATGTTTGCCTAATAATTCTGCACACAGTGTAAATACTGTCATCAGAATCTTAAAGTCAATTTTGTATGAGACAGGCAACCAGTGCAGGTCTGTCAAGACAGGAGTGATGTGCTCTCTCCTTCTGGTTCTTGATAGGATTCTTGAGCAGAATTTTGAATGAGTTGCAATTTGTCAATTAACTTTTTTGGCAGGCCAGAGAAGAGAGCATTACAGTAGTCTAGCCTACTGGTGACAAAGGCATGAATAAGTTTTTCAGCGTCTTGTCGGGGGGCCAAACCGCGCACTTTGTTGACATTTCTAAGATGGAAAAAAGTTGATTTTGTTATATTGTTGATGTGAGGCTCAAAGCTCAAATCCGAGTCTATGACCACACCTAGGCTAGTAACCTTATCTTTAATATGCATGCTTAGGTCACCTAGGCTTGAGTGGAGTTTTGCACGTTTTTCCTTAGGGCCAATGAGCAACACTTCAGTTTTATCCTCATTTAATTTTAGAAAGTTACTGTTCATCCAATCTGTGATGACAGACATGCATTTAGTCAACGCCAGGAGTGTTAGTATGTTACCTGTGATGACGTAACCAGCCGGCCGGATATAGACCGGTCGGGCTTATTGCTGTACTGCTCACCCGGTGTCTATCATTAAACACCACACTCAACTTGATCCTCGCGTTTGTGATTCCTGGACTCTTTCCATTTACTGGCGTGGTGGCAGCGCTTTTCGAACTCACGTTTCCAAATGAAGATGGATGAAACTCCGCGTGGGCTTCGGTGTCCGGTCTGAGGGAATCACAGGTGGATTATAAAAGCCATCTCCAAGACGCGACGGTGAAAGTAGGTCAACATGGCGGCTTAACACAGAGCACCGAAGCAGTGGTGTTTGACGAAGATTGAAACAGTGAATTCGTTCGAGAACTGGCGGCAGAATTTACTCTACACGCTGTCGTTGGATAATGAGTTTGCTCCGTTCCTGGTCAGCGGCGTGCAGTGGGAGAAGAAGTCCAAAGCTTCGCCATTCAGAGGATTTACGGATGATGCGGAGCCTGTGCCTGCTGCGCAGCGCCGCACAAGGCAACGCAAAGTAAGCATGCTTGGACAGATCGCAAATTATTGCCCCGTAATTTCACGCCTGTCTATTGTGAAAAAGTCAACTTCTGCTGACCAAATATGGCAAACAATTCGCCAGCATTATGGCTTTCAGTGCACTGGGGCTCATTTCATTGACTTTGTTGCTATAAAGTTAGAGCCTAATGAAAGACCTGAGGACTTATACCAACGTCTAATGGCATTTATGGAGGATAATTTACTGCATAAAGACTGTGGCATTAGCCATATGGGGGTTGCTGTGACAGAAGATGAAGAGCTTTCCCCCTCTTTGGAGAACTTTATTGTGCTTACATGGCTGCGTTTGATACACACTGACTTGCCTCGGCTGGTAAAACAGCGGTATGGCACTGAACTGAGGTCGCGCACACTAGCCTCCATAAAGCTAGAAATTTCACAAGCCCTGGAGTCATTGCTGGAGGAGGTGCAGGCCTCTGAGGATGCTAGGGCAATGCGAGCTGCTGTGTCCGAGCGCCCCAAAAGGAGGAGTTTCCCTGGCAGGCCAGAGAGAGTCTGTCCACTGTGCAGAGAGGCCAGGAGGCCAGACAGCCATTTTCTCAGTAAGTGCCCCTTTCTCCCTCCTCATGACAAGTCATACATGGCAAAGGCCCGCCGGGTACTCGACGGGCAGAGTGATGCGTCAGACTGCGCTGAAGAGGATGAAGCTGCGTCGCCCTCTCTCGTGCAGCGTGTGTTAATAAAACAGTCCCCTTATCTTGATGCCTTTCACAACCACCTCCCTGTGCGACTCACCATTGACAGTGGAGCCACTGGCAATATGATGAGGGCCTCCTGTGCTACGAGACTGGGCATTACAGTTACAAGCAGTACACAGTCTGCGCACCAGGCAGATGGCTCGTCCCCCTTGAGGGTCATGGGGGAAACACGGACTTACTTCCAAAGAGACAATCAGAGACTTTACTTTGAGGGTAGTGGAAAATCTTGATTCAGACATTTTAGCTGGCATCCCATTCATGACACAAAACGATGTGTCAGTCAGACCTGCCAAGCACCAGGTGTGTCTGGGTGACAGCATCTACAGCTATGGGTCACAGACCGTGGTCACAGACAGACACGCTGTGCGGCGCGCCCATGTGATACGCGCCCAGGCTAGAGCTACAGTGTGGCCTGGGGAGTACATCGAGCTGGACCTCCCTCCCGACTTGTGCGACGGGGACAAAGAGCTGGCCATCGAGCCTCACGTGGGCACCTTTCAAGAACTGACCGACACACAGCAGTGGCCTGCGCCTGCCATGGTGAGGAGTGTGTCTGGGAAGATCCGCATCCCCAACTTCACCGGGCAGCCACAGCTGCTATGCCGAAATGCCCATGTCTGCCAAGTACGTCCCACTTATGTGCCCTCTTCTAGTGATGCGACGGTCACACCACCCCACATACCTGTGTCAGCCAATTCACCTCTCCACCGCTCCGCTACGCACTCCAGCCTTGTGTGTCTGGACCCAGACAACATAATGCCTCCAGACATTAGAGACAGTTTCTGTGCTCTGCACAGGGAATTTGACGAGGTGTTTGACCCACACTTTAAGGGGTACAATGGCGCCGTTGGTCCTTTCCAAGCCAGAGTGCATATGGGGCCAGTCCAACCCCCACAGCGCAAAGGCAGGGTGCCACAATACTCCAGAGGCCAGCTTCAGGAGCTCCAGACACAGTTCGACGTATTGGAGGAGATGGGGGTCTTCAGAAAGCCAGAAGATGTTGACATTGATGTTGAGTACGTTAACCCCTCGTTCCTCGTCAAGAAGTCTGATGGCGGCTTCCGACTTGTCACAGCGTTCGCCGACGTTGGACGGTACAGTAAGCCACAGCTCTCATTGATGCCAGATGTCAACTCGACTCTTCGTCTGATAGCCCAGTGGAAATACATCATCGCGACGGACCTCACAAAAGCCTTCTATCAGATCCCGCTATCCAGAGACTCATGGAAGTACTGTGGTGTCGTCACTCCATTCAAGGGCGTGCGTGTCTATGTGCGAAGTGCGATGGGCATGCCAGGGTCTGAAACGGCACTGGAGGAGCTGACATGCAGAGTGTTCGGGGAGCTGCTGGAACAAGGACAGGTCGCCAAAGTAGCCAATGACTTTTATTGTGGAGCAGACACGCTTGAGGGCCTGGCAGCAGTGTGGAGGAGAGTGCTGTCAGCGTTGCGACAATGCGGATTACATCTGTCAGCCACCAAGACCACCGTTGCTCCAGTACAGACCACCATCCTGGGCTGGGTGTGGCGACAGGGAACTATCCAGGCCAGTCCAAACCGCGTGTCTGCCCTGGCATCATGCCCTGCACCAAAGACTGTAACTGGGCTGCGCTCGTTCATCGGAGCATACAAGGTGCTGTCTCGTGTGCTCAAGGACTGCGCAAGTGTGCTCGCCCCCCTAGATGACGCCATTGCTGGGCGTGAGTCCAAGGACATCATTCACTGGTCAGAAGAGTTGCTCAGCGCTTTCAAACGTGCACAGAGTGCGCTGTCTTCACCTCACGCCATCACCCTGCCCCAGCCTGAAGATCAGCTGTGGATTGTTACGGATGGTGCAGTCAGGGAGCCTGGCCTGGGTGCTACGCTCTACGTCACTCGGGAGAGCACCGTGAAGAAAGCTGCGTAAGACTCAGGTATCCTGGCTGCCGTGTGTGCAGGGCTGGACTGGCCATCTGGCGTACCGGGCAATGCCCGGTGGGCCCTCGCGTCTTTCGGGCCCTCGAGAGCCCGAAATAATAATAAAAAAATATATACATTATTTTTTTTGTCTGTGACGGTAAAAAAAAATGACACGCCGGGGCTCATTGGATGCTTCTCTTGAGGCACATTGGCCTAGTCCAATGAAATGTCCTGCTTCTCAAAGGCCCGCCCCTCCCTGCAGGCCCTCCTTCGCTCGACCCAACTAGTCTGTCAGCAATGCATCATCATCCGAAGTTTTGTTGACTTGGGTGGTGGCTATTCGGTTAAGAAAAACTCTGGTGGTGGAGCGGAGGATACAGGGCGCTATATGGAGAAAGAAAGGACTGGCTATGACAAGCGCATGGAAAAGCGAAAACTAAAACTAAAAGAAGACGGGACAAAATGTGCTAAAATCACTGACTTGTTCAAAGCTAAAAGCACCACCAGCTCGAGCTCCGGACCGGTAGCTCTCGTGTGGCCGTGGGAGGTGTGGTGAATCACACAGCTCGACCTCAGGTTGGGACAGTAGGGCCGCCGGTGCATCAACGAATGCAAGGTGGTGAGAATGAGGTGGAGGAGGCGGCGGCGGGCGAACAGTGCGGGCGAGATGGTTCGAGCAGGGGAGGTACGAGTACAGACGGATACGAGACGTGACCTAGGGAGAGACAGGTTAGCCCCCTCAACACACCCAGCTAGTGTAGCTATGTGCCGCTTCTGCGTTTGTAATTTCCCATCCCTTTCATCACCTCGGACCAAATTGTCATCCTGACTTAATCAAACCAGTCATGGTTATTTGTACCCAATACCCATTTGATACATTCCCATGCACTTGTCTTGTAATGTTGCGCCAGCAGATAGATATCTTCCATTTGCCTTGAGCTGTCATGAGATGCTGTGTTGAAGTGAAGCTAGTCTTTCTGTCCTCTACCCAAGAACTACAGTACACTGGCTGGCCAGGCAGATTAGCTCACCGCCTCGGCGTTTTTCCCATGTAGTCTATTGCCTGAAACTGAAGATGTCGTCCCTCCCCAAATTAGTCACAAATATGTATTGATTTATTTTCTTAAACTTGTTTGTATTGTTGCGCGAGAAATCTTCCATATCTCTTTACGTGTGTGAGCTGCCTGTCACAACCACCTGTGCTATGTGTCTTGTATTACATGTTAATTACGGCGCAAACCCACTTTCACTTTCTCAAATCCAACAAATATCTTGTTTTAGTCTATTGCTTGTCGTGTCTTTTGCAACTTTAAACTAAATGTATTTTTTGCAATCTTTTCCTAATGGCATGTCACGTCATTATCTACCTCTTTGCATGGTAGATGAAGAAAGAAGCCGTCTTTCCGTGCTCTTTGTGAATCGCTGACGCTGCTACGCCTACGCGCTCCTTTTATTGTAATAGCTGAAACATAGCTTAACTTTGTTGTTGGCAATGTGGTACTTTATAGGGCCTTCATAAGTTGAATTTTCCTGTGGTGGTCACGGGTTGGCTTTTTTATCCATGCAAACACGTTTTGTTCTGGAAAGCATTTAATCATTGGGATGGATGTTTTAATATCTTGATGGTTGAGGCGACACGGTTTGGACGCTTCAATGTGTAGGCTTATTGTACGTAACGTCATCAACCTCTGTTGGAAGACTAAGCAATAATAATAATAAGCGGTCACTTGGTTTTGTTGTGGTGAAAAAAATGACGAGTGTAGGGAAGAAAAACCCCACTGATATAATGACAGTATTGGGCTCTTTTGATCAGTGTCAAGCTGCATACAGTTTATGCCTACTAGACAACAACTGCGTTGGGAAAGGGGAGGGATGGTGTTGCCATTTTAGTGAGCTCACTGACAGTATCTGTGGACTGGAGCAATTTGAAGTTGAAACATCTAGGACATTTTTTTTTTATTATGGTGTTATTTTAGTGTGTGTGTGTGTGTGTGTGTGTGAAATATGGCTTTGCTTATCAATGTTGGTGTTTGTGTCTGTAGGACCTGTTTTCAGTTTTTGCTTCAGGGAAATGGTATGAATACTTTTATATTGAGATTCACTGGCCAGGAAAATAATCAGGAAAATAGATAGTTGTCCACCTCCCTCTATCTCCTACCCTCAAACATACTCAGCAGGATGAAGGGAACATGAGGGTACACTGTGACCATCTCCCCAAGAAGGTTATTGTGAGTAGTGATGAAGTATTTTTTCGTGTGAGCTTTTTAATAGGCTATATTATATACAATGTCATAAATACCGATAGGCTTCGGTGTCGGGCCCTCAGGCGTCAAAAAGTGCCCGGGCCCTTTTCAGATCCCAGTCCAGCCCTGTGTGTGAAGTCGAGGCCTTGTCCATCGCTGCTGCCGTGAAGCACTTTGCACCGTACATAATACAGTCGGCTCTGAAGGTATGAGTATTAACTGACAGTAAACCCTGTGTGCAGGCCTTTGAAAAGCTGTGTAGAGGAGAATTCTCAGCGAGCCCACGGGTCACCACGTTCCTTTCCACGGCCAGCCGCTTCCAAGTCCAGATACGTCATGTGGCAGGTGCAGCCATTCTGCCATCTGACTTTGCCAGCCGCAATGCACCAGAGTGCACCAGCCCGGTGTGCCAAGTCTGCACCTTTGCCCGTTCCACTGCCGAGGCTGTTGTTGGCCAGGTTAGCTTGAGTGACGTCATAGGAGGGTCCCAGAAGTTACCCTTCTCCAGCAGGTCAGCATGGCTGGCTATACAGTCAGACTGCTCTGACCTCAGGAGGACGGGGTCCCATCTCCGTCAGGGGACAAGGCCTTCAAAGAAACTGACCAACATCCGTGATGTGAAGTGGTACTTGAACGTCGCTACAGTAGCCAAGGACGGCCTCTTGGTCGTTCGTCGACACTGCATCATTGTGCCCAGGTCTGTTCTGGATGGTTTACTCACCGCACTTCAGATCACTCTGGACCACCCTACGTACGGCCAGTTGAAGACTGTTGTACAGCGCTACTTCTATGCGTTGGACATGGACTCTACTATGCGGCGCATCACCGATGGGTGCCACCAGTGTGTGGCGCTGAGAAAAGCACCAGTGTTCGTGCGTGACCAGACAACCGGTGATCCTCCCGAAGTCGTGGGCTCAGCTTTTGCAGCAGATGGCGGGAGCGGCAGTGCATTCTCGTGGTTCGAGAGTGTGTCACATCATTCACCATGTCCGCCCTTATTGAAGACGAGCGCCGCGAGACTCTCAGGGAAGCTCTGCTCCGCTTGTGTGTGGGGCTCTGTCCTCTCGATGGTCCTCCAGCAGTGGTCAGAACTGACCCAGTGCCAGGCTTCGCCGCACTGGCTGGGGACGAGACCCTGTCTAAGCACAGGGTGTCCATCGAAGTGGGAAGGGTCAAGAATGTCAACAAAAACCCTGTTGCCGAGCGAGCTATCCAAGAACTCCAGGGTGAGATTCTGCGCATTGAGCCTAATTGCAGAGCTGTTACCCCCTTGCTGCTCTCCCTCGCCACTGCACGCCTGAACAGTCGGGTGAGGTCTCGTGGGTTGTCTGCCCGCGAAATGTTGTTCCAGAGAGACCAGTTCTCCCACAGACAACTGCCCGTTGATGACCAGGATCTCATCATCATAGCACTCGCAGCGGGTCTCCAACCACCCTCACAGTATGAGGTCCAAGACACCATCTGGTCGTGTGCCTGTGCCTATCCCTGTGCACTCAGGAGATATTGTGTACCTTTACGGGGATCGCAAAAAGTCCAAAGCACAGGACCGGTACCTGGTCGTCGGGGTAGATGGAGCATGGTGCAACATTCAGAAGTTTGCTGGGTCCCAGTCCAGTGCGCCGCACCTCCTACAGAGTCAAGCTGAGTGATTGCTACACAGTGGAGGACGCAACCAGCACCCTGAGTGGGCCGACAGCCGAGTGCCCTGGAACTAGCGACGATTCCGATGAGGGGTCGGAGGACCCTCCACCACAGGTCCCTGCTACGCCCCCAGCAATCGCAGAGCCTCCTGCTGACTCGTACTTGCCACGTGACGACGTGAACCAAGAGGAGTCAGTGCCAAGTGATGACACGCACGCGCTGGCTTACCCCAATGGCATGCTAGACGACGTGCCCCTACCGGAGAGCATGCCCAGGCGCTCTGGAAGGTCGCGACGCATGCCTCAGAGACTGGGCGATTATGTGTCACATTGAGGACTATGTGTTGATTATTGATTGATGTGTTTATGATAATCTTTGATATTTGTGGGACTCTTGGGTGGTGGTATTTCACAGGGGAAGTAATATTTTGAAGAAAAGAGGGTAGCGCCAGGAGTGTTAGTATGTTACCTGTGATGACGTAACCAGCCGGCCGGATATAGACCAGTCAGGCTTATTGCTGTACTGCTCACCCGGTGTCTATCATTAAACACCACACTCAACTTGATCCTCGTGTTTGTGATTCCTGGACTCTTTCCCTTTACTGGCACAAGGCATGAATGGCAGTGGTTTGGCTAGGCTCAACAGAGAAAGTATATAATTGTGTATCATCGGCATAGCTATGAAAATCGACATTGGAGGTGTTAACAATTTGCAGTAAAGGTGCTGCTAAGCAACCAAGTATGTTTTTTAGCAGATATGTGGGAATAGCGTCAAGGCTGCAGGTAGACTGCTTACTTTCCCTGACTATTTTACAGAGGTCGACCTCTGTAATTGGACTAAACTTTTGGAAGCTCTCAGGTCTCCTTGGGGGGTTTAACCTTCCCCTCAGTATGTTGCCTGAGTGGGCGCCAGAGGTTGCTGTCACCTTGGATGCCTTCTCTAATGTCTGCAATCTTTTTATTAAGAAATCTAGCAAATTCCTTGCACTTAGCATGCAATGCTGCATTTACGTTGTTATTGCTATGTGTTGGATTAAGCAGGTGATCAATAGTGGAAAAAAGAACTTAAGCATTATGCTGGTCGTCTGTTATAATTTTGGAAAAATATGCTTTCCTTTCTGAGCGTACCGCATTATTGTAGGAGGAAATCTTATCCCTAAGAGATTGTCTGTGGACTTCTAATTTTGTTTTTCTCCAAAGACGCTCGGTAGCTCTGCACTTTCTTTTTAAGGCTCTAAGTGAGTCCAAGGTGAATACCTACCTCTGGTTCTTGTCGTCGTTATGATTGGAGCTATGTTATCTAGAATTCCTCTTAAGTTATTATTGAAGCTATCAACCATTTCATCAGGTGTGCAGAGACCATTTAGTAGGTCGCCTGATTTGATGAGGTCTGAAATCTCAAGCTCAGCAGAGACATTAATGCGTTGTCGGTGAATGACACTGTTGGGTGTATTAATTTGTGTTGAAATGTTATGCAATGCTATGGGCAGTCATGGGTGAGCGGTTAGGGCGTCAGACTTGCATCCCAGGGGTTGCCGGTTCGACTCCCGACCCGCCAGGTTGGTGGGGGGAGTAATCAACCAGTGCTCTCCCCCATCCTCCTCCATGACTGAGGTACCCTGAGCATGGTACCGTCCCACCGCACTGCTCCCCATGGGGCGGCACTGAGGGCTGCCCCCTTGCACGGGTGAGGCATAAATGCAATTTCGTTGTGTGCAGTGTTCACTTGTGTGCTGTGGAGTGCTGTGTCACAATGACAATGGGAGTTGGAGTTTCCCAATGGGCTTTCACTTTCACTTTCACAAATGTCAAAATCAAAAAACAGGTCGGAGAGGCCGACATCCCTGACCAAGATATTGTTGATATCAAACGCATGTGATATAACAAGGTCAAGGGTGTTGCCTTTCCGATGGGTAGCCTGTTCTGTAACATTCTGGACGAGACCGAATCCATTTTAATGTATCTAAAAAAGACTTGGCTACTGCGTCATCTGATTTATTTGCGTGAATATTAAAGTCGCCAGCAATTATTGCTTTATCATAGTTAGTAAGTACTTCAGACATGAAGGTGGAGAAATCAGACAAGAACGACTGAGAGAATTTCGGTGGGCGGTACAGAACAATAATAATCAGTTTGAGGTTTGCTTGGACCCTCATTGCCATGTATTCAAATGACGAGAAAGAGCCCAAATTAGTCTTAGTACAATTAATTTTGTTGGAGAAAATTATGGCTACGCCTCCGCCTCGTTTATTTGGTCTCGGGGCGTGAAGGAATTTGTAATCGGAAGGGCAAATGTTCTTTCAAAGGGAGGTACCGCGCCTTTTCTCTTGATGCCGGATGGGTGCGTAGGTTCCAAAAGGTTAACTATAGGATCAAGGAAGGGGAACTCGCACACCCTAAATGCCGATGCAATAGTTTCCTTTTATTGCATGTTGCGAAAATAAAAAAGTGAAAAAAAGTGCACTTGGGTAGCACTTTTTTATTTTCGCAACATGCAATAAAAGGAAACTATTGTATTGGCACACAAGGTGTGCGAGTTCCCCTTCCTTGATCCTATAATCAGAAGGGCAAGCCTCTATAAAATTCGTCGCCCCGTCATCTTTATGCCATGTTTCGGTAAGAGACCAGCTGGTATATTACGAAGATTTTGTTGGTCAAGGACTGCATGTTAAGTAATGCAGCATTAACATTCAAAGTAGTAGAGCTATTGTTAAAGCGTTCAGGTGCAATCGTAATTAGGTTGTTGTGTACACAACCGGAGGGTCTACATCTGCAAGCTTTCCTACGGGTAATGACAGCGTGGATGACTAGTGTAATACTCTCTGTTGGGCACGCAGTGTCTATGTTGGTGTGGTACTTTGGATTTGAAACACCTGTTAGTCAATCCAAGGACCGATGAGCTTCGAGGGTCAGCTCCAGGTTGGACGCGAGGAGTCGTGCGCCAGTTCTGTTCAGGTGCCTTCCATCTCTGTCGAAGAGGTTTCGACGGTTCCAGAACGCGTAGACGTTGTCTACGTAGGGAATTGCTTCTCGGCGGCAGTGTCTCATCAGCCAGACGTGCAGTTGGCAGATTCGGGAGAACTGAAAGTCAGAGGAACAAACAGAGGGGATGGGGGCCTGAGATAGCGTATTTTTTTCCAGTGCTGCGTAGGGTATTAATAAGGGAGAGGAAATCGGACTTAGGTTTTTCGGACTGCTGCAGCCGGATGTCGTTGGAGCCTACATGGACGATGACAGTTGTGGCAGTAGGGTACTGGGACAGCGCGCCTGGCACATTCGACTGGACATCAGCTACGAGAGTTCCAGGTAGGCATCACGTCTGGGCATCTCGTAGGGTTACGCGACGAACCCTGGAAGATCCTATGAGGACTGTTGACGGTCGCTGGGGTTCTGAATGGGCAGGTTGCTCTCGGGCGATTTGCCTGGGGGCAGTGTGGGTCCAGCGGCTACTGGGTCGCTCCCTTGGTGGCAGGGGCTTGGGCACCTGGTGGGAGGGGGGGGCCGGGTCAGTTTCTGCATCGGTGACTGTCTCTAGTACAGAAAACCGATTGCTAGTTTCCAGAGGTGGTGCGCATTTCTGCGGTACTCCCCTGCCGCCATTAACCACGTCCGTCCAGCTGCGATGCTTTGCGACGGGAGTGGAGCACGCTGGATTTGGGGGGGACTTCGGCTGCTGTTTGCTGGGGACAAAAGATAGTGTCGTTAGGTTGCGCTAGTATTACTGGTTTGGTGTTTCAACGTGGTGTTATGGGAGTTTATGACTATGTCGCAACGTAGCCGACGAATGTCACTTCTAAGTGCTTCAATCGTCATGTTGACTTTAGCTAGTCTTTCGTTAGCATTAGCTAGATCACTGCAGGCGCAGGTAGGGGTGGCCATAATTAGGTTTGTGGATGCAGCAGAAAAGGTTATTTTTGCGAGATAGCTGGCGTAGTGTTGTAAAATTGACTATGAGGTGAGGCTAAACTAAAGCCGAGTAGGGTTCGGCGCGAAAGATATGTAGGCTAGCCTGGTGGAGAACAATTATCGATTTGGATGGTGGGGAGGTTAGTCTATGTGTTTATGTGGTTGTAAGAGTGAGAACAAGGTAACGCAACAGTAACACAACAACGATTCAGTTGTTTTGGAGTTGTAAATTCAGACGAAAATTTTGAAGAAAAACGAGAACAAACTCGAATTTCGTCTGAGTAGCTCCTCGATGGGAACGGGAGAGAGGCAAAAACGGGAGAGAGACAAAAAATCGTTTATTTAACTCAAGGAGAGATGGTAAATTGTCTTATTTCGAAAAATGGGAAAGTATCCCTGATGAATGTAACTGGTGTGGGAACCAGCAGCCACACCCTTCTGGTCAGCTTGAAAACAGTATGGGAGATCCTGCCACCTGGATGAGAAAACAAAAGTTATGTTTTATATAATGCACAGAACAGACACTACTGCATTAATGCTGGTGTCAATAATTACCAATGACTGTAAGTGTTTGATCATATTGATAGAATATCCAGCTAATATTGCTACTTCTCATACAGAGCTTCTTATTCATAAAACTCTTCATAGCTAAAAAGAGAAGATTACCTCATGCAGCACATCTTAATCTACATACAATGTTTGGCCAGTCTTCACAAATTATGTGAAATTCCTCTGAGTGAACTCCATTTCTATGGAAGGTTATAGTTGATCCTGTAGTCATACTGTTTAGTTGGCATTAAATCACACTTCAACATTTACAGTATATAATTGTGAACATAAACAACTGGCAACACTGGTAGAACATTTTAACAGTAGATAACAGGGTTACATATTTGTAGCAAACAGCAAGACAACTCTCAAACCACAGTCAGAACCGTGGCCACCAGGAGGATAGGGCACAGACAGACTAAAGTAGATCAATTCAACATTCTACATCAAAACTGACAAACTTCATTAGGTACGTTACGACACACATTATATCAACTTATGCAATATTATGTCATTAAGCCAGAGGTTTGTGATGTGATGTGTTTATCATTCCGTGACTGGCTCTTGCTCCTCATGCTGTTTGCCAGGGAGAGAAACACCCCACCCCTCGCCTCCTCATGAATGAAACATGGCAGCTAATGACTCGAAGGGAAGCCAAAGCCTCACTCACGGCACGTCGCTGTCACAAACGCACTAGCTCACGCACGCCTGGCACACCACCACAACAAGCACCGGTGGGCCGCATTTATTTTTAATACCTCAGATAGTCGTGCCTCGTCGTTCACAGCCTGCCTGAGAGAGAGAGAGAGAGAGAGAGAGAGCGCTAGAGAGAGCGCTAGCAGGAGCCTAAAATTCAGAGGAAAACACTGAGGTCATAATGGGCTACTTATAGGGGTTACGTGTGAGCAAGGTCCTGACTTTCCTCTCCGTGCAGCTGCACCCCTTCTCACTCACTTGCTTTCAAACTGCACGTGCCCTTGAGAGCCTGCGTGACACAGACTGGAGATATTCAGGGAAAAACATAAAAAGATGAGAGTGCTGATAGTGCGTAGACCTCCGCCATGCCAGCTAAGATCAGCACCAGAATGTAATAGGATTGAGCCATTGTGCATGCAGTACCAACATACTGGCTTTAATTTCAAAATGGTAGCCTGCTTCCATGCCTTGCACACCAACCAACAAACCAACAAACAAATAAATAAAAACAAACCCTGCAGAGAACCTCCTTGCAAGAGGTAATAAAAGAAGGGGAGTGGGTGGTGCAGTGGCACAGCACGTTATTACATGTGAAAGTGAAAGTGGAAGCTCAACTGTGAAACTCCAACTCCCATTGGCATTGCACTCCACAGCACACAAGTACACACAATGAAATTGCATTGATGCCTCACCCGAGCAAGGACAGATGGGATGGGAGAGAGCACTGGTTAATTACTCCCCCCACCAACCTGGCGGGTCGGGAATCGAACCGGCAACCTTCGGTCTACAAGTCTGACGCCCTCACTGCTTACCCGTTACTGCCCATTTGTACTGTATGTGGGTAACAATGCCCATGGGGACCCAGGTTCGAATCTATTCTGCGTCATTTCTCTACCTGTCTCTGTCTCTCCTAAACTTTCTTCATTGTTCTTTGGCATTAATGTAATGTAATTAAGGGCCAAAGCACAAAAACATTTTTCATTAGTGCTCTATCTGAAATTAGAATTCAGTGGCCTATGTGTGCATACATCATCGTTCTCACTGGAGAACGGGCTTCTCGTAATCGTGAGGTTCTTGCAAGAGAAGAGCTGTCCGCGCGGTGGACCGATCATAAAAGTGGTTCACGGGGTCGCTGGACCAAGTGCACTCGAGGAGCATACATGGGTTCTACATTTTTGTTTACCCCTGGCTGCGCGAACCTAGCTGCGCACAACTCAACCTCTGATTGTTGGAAACCGCTGTCGGTCAAAAAATTAGCTCACGTGGTTGGCTGCCAGTGTCTTGACCCTCCTCACAATATCGTGTTTACAAACATTGCAAACCCATGTATAGGTTAAAGCAAAATAGCGTATTGGGGAGAGTCGCTGGCCATGGTGCTGAACTGCAGAGCCCGATGCTGGATACAGTTAAAACGTTTCTCGGGCTCGGGACTAGGGTTCCAAGAGCTCGGGCAATACGCACTCGCGAAGCTCTGAGCGGACAGCCCTCGGCCCGTTAATGGGAGAGCGAGCAGAACTGAGGAGGAGCGAGGGCGGAATCCTGGACGAAACGATCGGGACGACGTAGATAGGGGGTGGTGGGTACGAGCGAGAAAGCGAGTTTCTGCCTAAGAGCAGGTGATCGAGGAATAAATGTGGTTTAGATCATTGAAGGATGTGCCAGCTGTCATTGCACTTACGAATCCGTCGAATGGTGGCTGAACGGAGAATAAGAATCAGGTGGGTGGTGGAAAGACAGACGAGCAGGGAATAGAGTGCAGGTGTTAATTTAGACCTGTCAAATTTCATTACGCTTCTCCCGAACTTTTGCTTTTTTAACAAAACGTGCATTTTAAAAAGAAGGGGGGTTGTGTTTCGAGGGCCTCACCATGAATACTTCGAAGTAATTGGATCATGCTGCAACTGCATTCAGACAGTGCAGACCTCCGCCAAGGAAATTGTTTGATAGAACATCTCACTATGTCTTCCTGCCTTCTTTTTGTGCAATTATAATCTGGAATGACAAAATTTGCCCTATTCCACAATTGTGAAGAGTATTTAAAAAATTCTGGATTCGGATTGTGATCCAGATCACCACCAAAATTTAACCACTTGGTCATTTTGTCCTTTCCAACAACTGCACAAAGTTTCATCCAAATCCTGTCCTAACTTTTTGAGTTATCCTGCTGACAGACAAACAAACAGACAGACAACCCAATGTGGCACGAAAACATAACCTCCTTCTAGAAGGTAATAATAACAACTGGAAACACAAAGGAAGTACGTAATAAGAAACTGTTTGGATTGTCCCTTCAATATTGATATTGGTATTTTGAAGTACCGTGATGATCAGCAGTGAACCAAAAAGAGGTGCAAGAAAATTTCCTGGCATGCAGTTTGTCTAAGAGGCCATAAATAGAACTGAGCCAAACATAATTGAGGTATCATTTCTCCAGGGTACATTTTCCACTAATCACACACACCTGGCTGAAGATGATGAGTCCTCAATTTTTTCTCTCTCCCTTTTTTTCTTTCTTTTTTTTTGTAAGAAATGGTTTATGTTTTTAGGGCATTTGGCAAGCTCCGAAAAGTGTCCACCAAGCAGTTCCAATGTGTTGTTTTGGATAAGTAGATTGTCGAATCCCATCTGGAGTCTAAACCATAAACAGAGACAAAATGCACCGGTGTACAATAGGCCCAGACATGAACACACACAAGCATGTTAGCAGTAGCACACACAAATGCAAACACACATACACACATGCACACACACATACACACACGCACGCACAGGCATGCACATATGTAAACACACACACACACACACACACACACACACACACACACACACACACACACACACACACACACACACACACACACACACGCGCGAGCGCGCGCGCGCGTCAGGTTATTGTTGTTCGTTTCGCTTTTCTGCCCGTGTTGTGGGAGGTTTAGTTGGGATTAGCCAGACCCCATAGCCGTACAGGCAGCCTTGGCCAGGAGGTGGAAAGCACCCGTCTCTGGGTTGTTTAGCAGGAGCAGGAGCGGGTTCAGGCCCAGAACACACCTGACCGCAGGACAGGCTCCAGGGAGGCGAGAGAAGGGCCCAGTGCGAAGTATAAGCAAGGTTCAGGGCATTCGCTCCAGGGGGGCGGGCTCTCAGATCAAGGAACACAGCATCTGTTAGTTCAAGCTCTATCCGTCCAAATACCCCCAACCCCTACTCCCCTGTTTCCCCTCAAGCAACAACCCCCTTCCCCTCCTTGTTCTTCCTTTCTCACTTTCTGTAAAGAAGTGCAACCCATTCTGCTGATGGAGGCTGTTATATTCTGGGAAGGATCACCTTCTCATTTGCATGCAGGATGACTTTATTATCAGCTGCTCCTGTACTGCACACTGCTGCCACCGCTGAGCGATGACACATTCAATAAAAGATTTCCTCCAAGTTTCTCAACAATGTTCTTCAGTGGCGTGCACAGACATTTTGAGGGCTAGGTGTTGAAGGGGGGGTGTTGGGGGCATCATTTTGGGGACTAGGTGTTGAAGGGGGTGTTGGGGGCATGCAGAACTTCCGATTGCCTCGGCTTATAGAGGCTATATAGCAAATGTAACGGGGCGCACTTTCTGTCCAGTAAGGTGTGTCCCTCAGCAGTTCCCTTACCCCAATGACGTCACGGGACTCAGGTAGCCGCTCAGTGGCTAATCCGTAATTGGTGGCTATGCCATTGTTTTTATAAAATCAGATGAATTAGACCGGCTCGTTGGAGCCTTCCCGGTGTGCCGGTATTCGCTGATGATGCCCGGTGCCTTTGCTACTGGTGCAGCAAGGTATGTGTGATCACAGTTTTGTCTAGATGACTGCAACCAGCTAGATATGTGTATTTAAACATACTGTTCATTCTCAGGAGCCAGAGTTCCCGTGGCGTCTAACCCCAGTGGCTTCCCCTCCCTCTCAGTGTTGTTGAGGTGAGCTTGTAAAGATCCTTTGTCATATGTGTAGCTCATGTTAAACATTGTCCACTGTATGTAACATGTACTGATCCGTGCGTGTGTGTGTTCACCTGATTCTAGACACCTCAGAGTACGTCGAGGGTCTCTGTGGGCAGACTGCTTGCGGCAGCTGCTCACCGCTGTTTTGCCCATAGCCAAAATATTTTAGCCTTTCTGTTTGTTTGTTAGTTTGTTTGATTTTTGCCTGTCCGCCGCTTCAGCTTGTCACACTGTTATTTTACGGGGTTTGGCTGTCACAGTTCTAGGCCTGTATGCTGCTCTAGTCGGGGCAGGGCCATACAGTAGACTAGTAGTTTGAGTGTGTATTATTATACGGATTTATTCTGTGTGTAGTGGATATCCACACTTATTGTCATTTAATCACTTACATAGCGTAGTGAGCCTATGAGCGTGTGTGTGACTGGTGTTTACCATAGGCCCTTGGTTTCGTGCACGAGTGGTGAACTAATTTATTCTCGACTAATAAACCTGCCCGGCTAGCCTGGCTCGGTGACGCCCTTTATCCTGTGGCAGCCAACCCCGTTCTTGAGCATTACTGTTTTTATCTCAGCGGCGCAGGGTTTTAACTATTGATTTGAATTGTATTAATAAAGAAAAGATTGTTATTCCTTTAAACAAAGGTACGTCTCTTGTCCATTCTATCCGAACCTGTTGTGCCTTATTGGTTGAAATCAAAATATATTCTGGGGTGGCAGTCCCCCAGTGGCGTAGTCGTGCAATTACAAGTATCAGTTTGATGGTTATTATTTTAGGAAAACTAACATCCAAACTTCCACTTTGCTACACATATTATATCTGGGCATTATTGTAACGTGCATTTGATCGGAAGGCATTTGTAAATTATCATGTCCACATGAACCACAGTGCATTGTGACAAAAAACTAACCACACATTTTTTTTTTTTTCAAAAAGGGCATCTTATGTCAAGTAGGGCAAAGCGGCAGGTGCTTTAACACCACCTCGTCCCTATCTGTGCACACCTATGATGTCCTTTAATGTATCACCAAAGGGACTCTAAGGAAAACAGGGCAAAACTTACCGCCATCTTGTGGTGTCGTTTCAGATACTCCATCCACACACAGATTTGTTAAGTCAGTGTTCAGCGACCTACAGTATTTTAAGCATGGGTTTAGGGTACCAATTTCTTGCCTTTCTGTCAGAAGCTTAATCCCATTTTAAAAAGTGGTTCAGTACAAAATGTCTTGCAACCAACCAGAGGGGGGGAATACTGGAGGACGATTCTCTCTGAGTCCTGACCCGATATAGCATGCCCTCTGGGAGGCCCCTCTGGTTGCAAAAACCGTGGAAAATATTTCATATTCATTAGCCACAAAATGAGAACTGAGATATTAAGAGCGTTTCAGCCATTTAATAAATGAGTCCAGGCCTTATCTAGCTTTCCTCTCTCCTGTGTGCATGTGCACTGTGCGTGCCTGTGCCTGTTTGTGTGTGTGTGTGTGTGTGTGTGTGTGTGTGTGTGTGTGTGTGTGTGTGTGTGTGTGTGTGTGTGTGTGTGTGCGTGCGTGCGTGCGTGCGTGCGTGCGTGCGTGCGTGCGTGTGTGTGTGTGTGTACATGTGTGTGCTTGAATGTGTATGTGTATATATGGGTGTGCGTGTCTGTGTGTGTATTGCGTGCGCATGTGTATATTGCGTGCACTCAAACCTTATTCCATCAGTACAGAAAGCCCCTTTTACTCCCGCAGTAGGGGGGCGGTTGAATGCAGGGGCAACAAACCGTGAGCGAGTTGTGTGGTTAAACTAGGACACCATCTCTCAAGTATTCAGAGCACTTCCCTTCTCTCACACACACATACACACATACACGCCCCTTGAAAAAGAGCACAGAGGAAGGATGTCTCTCTCTCTCAGCCCCTCTCATCTTCTCCCTCTCTGTCTCTGTCTCCTTCCACAACGTCTTTCCTATTCCTGGAAACGCACTACCATGCCCCCTCCGTATGCCAATTCCCCTTTCATATTATGACATTTTTATTTATGTCAGATTAATAATAAATTGAAGCATTTAAGAAACCTATACTCGACATTGTCAAAAAGAAAAAATGGTGATTTTTTTTTGAGGGGGTTGTCAAACCTAAGAAAGTGAGCTTTTCGGTATGAAAGTAAAAAACTATGTTATAGACAGTTTTCCCGGGTTACAAGTTAACATGCGACGCTTCAAACACTGTTAAAGTGTGTCTGAAAAATTCATGGTCACGGCAGTGTTTATGCTTAAACACAGTCAACACCATCACTTACATTGATTTCACTGATGAATTATTAATTGTGAGCTCCACAGTTACGAACACTTCTACAGTATCAGCAAGACGAGAGCTTTGCTTTGATGAAAGTCAAAAAAGTAAAATGGAGTTCATAGCCTAAATATGACTCCGGCGAGTCTGTTGTCTGAACATGCTCTGTATGTGAGCTGAGAGGGAATGTTTGTATGTGAAATGTGAAAATGATTTTCTTTTTTCTTGGCTCAATGATCTAGCTGACACAAACCCTCACAAGTCTGACAGGCATGATCTGTATTCAATACCCACGTAATGCATACAAGGAATAAATGCAGGTGTGCTGAGGTGTGCCGGATACATGTCAGTTTAATCAACATCCTTCAAGCATCCCTGCCCCAAAGAGAGAAGTATTTTCGTGAGGTGTGTAAAATGGACATCCACTTCTCAGATGCACAATTTGCTGTCTTTGCCCCAGAGGCATATTATGAATTTAGATTTTTCTAATCCTATCAAACACTATCATCTTGTTACAAGCAGATAAAATCCAGAAATCCAAATCCAGATTTTAGGTTTTGTTGCAGCAGAGATAAGTCCCTGCATCTTTTTTTTTAAAGAGGATTTTTTATGGTCCTGCTACACTTTGAAGACTGTGGTGACTTCATGCAAATTGAATTTATTATGGGACACATTTGAAAAAAAAAGTCCTCCCTCAGGTTGGGTACTATTGCAGGCGTCTTTCTCATGTCCCGCTCTTTGTTTTTAAACCGTCGCCCGAGGCAGCTCCGAGTCCGGCACAGGCAGGCAGGCAGGCACACAGGCAGCCCGAGCCCGAGCCCGTTTGCCAACCTCTCCTTATTACCGCGCCGGAGTGTCTGCGCTACACATTAGCCCTCATTGTGTGAATCTCTTTTAAAATAAGCCCCCGTGAAGTTGAATCGGCGGTCAGACGACTGTGTGACTAACATGGTGTAATCTCGAGCAACAACTCTCGCGCGCCCTCCCTGACTCAGCTGCTTCTAGCACAGCTCTCTCTCTGGAGAGACACAATCCTACACACACACCCGCCTCCCCGAAAACCACTACCCCCCCCCCCCCCCCCATAACCCCGCCCCCCCCACCCCCACCCCACCCCACCGCCACACACACACACACACACACACACACACGCACACGCACACACACACACACACACACACACACACACACACACACACACACACACACACACACACACACACACACACACACAAAACCAACCCCCTCGCCACATCTCTTGCTTATTTCATTATTTCCATGTTATCTCTTGAAATAGAGAATTCCAATCTCGCCCCTGGTCCGTTTTGTATCTCTAGGGCTTAATCATTTGCAAATCATAGCCGGCATCAGATCCATGCAAATAGGGATCATCGGTGACAGACTTTGCCTAATAACATGAAAGGAAAAGTTCCTCTGCTAAATGGGAGAGGAGGTGCACGCCGGGGCCAGGAGATGAGAGGTTGCGTATAGCAGAATGATGTCTATTTGCATATATGGTAATGCGGCCGGCGCTTATTAAGTCACTAAGCTCTGGGGACATTTTTTTTTGTTATTAACAACGCATCGTTTTTTTTTCCTTGTTCCATGAATGGAGAGCGGCTGATGAAGTTGTTCAGGTGTAAGTTAATTAAGAGTGTGGTTAAGGTGCTGGGGGAGGGAGGGCTGGACTGGGAGGATAAAATCGGCCGGGCGTTTAGGCTTAAACTGGCACCTCACACATATATAACCCGTTTTTAGGTGTGTCCTAGCATCTCTATAAGAGGGTATGTCCGTCCGTCGTCCGTCGGTCTGTCCGTCTGAAACGACCAAAACACGATCTTCGCCGCCATCGGACGGATCTTTGTCTGCTTGTCGGACCTGTACTATATCCTGCTTGACTCAGTCCACTGGTTATATTGAAGATGGACCACTGGGCTAAACTGTGGGCCAGGCACTAGGGAAAAAAACAAAGAAACAAACGAAACACAACAATGTTGACCCCTGGAGGCTGTTGGGCCACCAGGAAAATGCCCTGATTGCCAGATTACCAGTCCAGCCCTGGGGTGAGGGAGGGAGGCAAGCTCTGGGAAAGGTATACTGCAAGTTCATCTCATTGTGACCGTCCTTTCACTTGGCTTTCACTGGTTTGTTTATCGTTTACAAAGACAGTTTTACCACTATAGGCAATTGACAAGGGCTCCACCAAGTCTGCCCTCCGCAACAGCCATGGTAGATACGAGCAAAATTAATATTTTGCTTAGGGACCCGAAATGGGTGGAAGCGTCACTGATTGTTTACATGGTGAACATTGGACTGAAATTTTAACCAATCACAGTTGTTGTTGTTGTTGTTGTTGTTGTTGTTGTTGTTGTTGTTGTTGTTGTTGTTGTTCAGATGAGATTGACCACCAATTCACCTCTAAATGCACAAATTCTGCACACGTGCAAGTCCCTCAATGGTGGAACAGGCTACCAGTAGCAACGTGAATAGGGTCATGCCTTCAAAAAGCCATGCACACTCTCCATCATATATAGGAATGCTAACCTTCACTTATACACTGCCCTAAACTGTACTGTCTCACTTTGCTATGCCCTTGCTTGCTCTGTGCTCTGTAATTTGTCTCTCACTTCCTCTCCTCTCTACATATCAGCAACTTGATTTGTGGTTTCTCATGTGAGGCTCAATGGATTAAATCATCTGCTAAGTGTAATGTAATGATGTGTAGGTTACTCGAATGTCACTGAAATTCATCAGTCCCCATGTACCTCCCCTTCACAGTCACTATGCTGTCAGAAAGACCTAATTCATGCACACATTGTCATATTAAAATTATGATCATGATCACAAATTAGCTAGGGTTATGTATTGCCACATTTGGACACTAATTAAAGGAGCAGGGCCCTACACTGGCTGCCACACCTCACAACTTATATATGAAAGTGAAATGCTCACTGGGATGTCCCATTGAGCGCAGTTACATGTGAGGAATATTCTGACTTAAAGTGATACTGACCCATTTTTAAAAAAAATAAGCTTATTTGACACCTCCCCTTGAGTTAAATAATAGGGTTTTACCGTTCTCCTGTACTTTCAACCGTTCTCTGGGTATGGCAGTGCAGATTTTACCTTCATGCTAGCAGTCAACATTGAGTCCTATGAGACCAGGTGGAGGCTAACTGGTCTCATAGGACTCAATGTTAACTGCTAGCTTTGAGGTAAAATTTGCTCTGCCAGAGCTACAAAACGCTTGAAAGTACAGAAAACGGTAAAACCCTATTATTTAACTCAAGGGGAGGTGTAAAATAAGTTTATTTCCAAAAATGGGACAGTATCACTTTAAGATAAAATGGTGGCAGCATTCAGTTTGTGCACCGGTCACATGGATCAGAATGTATCCATGTTCTGGAAATAATAATAGTGAGCACTTCTGTGTGTCCATCACGGAAAATAGTTCTGTGTCCAGGAGCACGGAATTTTGGCAAAATCCGTGCTCCTGGACACAGATTTTGTGTCCTTAACATCCGTGTCCAGGAGCACGGAATTTTTGGAGATCATGTTGAATCTACAGATGCTTCACGGTCAAAAGCATGTGACAATAATGCCTCGATATAATATACAGCCTCTATAGCCCCCTCTTTAAGCACCTGACTCCCAAAATGTCTATGCACACCATCAGCGCTAAACTTCCATGTACCGTACATAATTCTATTCAAAACAATGCAATCTGAATTACAAAAAGTTGACAGAGCAGCAAAACACGTCAAGTGGGAGTCCGGACTTTATCATACTGTACAGACACACTGAGAAAGGAACAGTATAAGTGTTTGTGACATGATGCAAAGTGTCTGTTCATCAGCAGAAGTGCTCACTGCCCTGCTCTCCCTGGACAAACACTGTAAACCAGGATAGCTCAGCACCCCCACACACAGGTCGTCTTGACGAATTGACAGTGTGTACAAAATGTAATAGGTACACAGAGCCTATAGAAAATTGCATGTGTGCACAAACAAACTGACTACTTCCCATGAATATCGTGTAGGAATGCATAATGCATGTGTATACAGTATTGTATGTGTTTATATTCCATTGCATTAAGTCTGTTTGAGAAAGGCAGCACCAAGCGGCAGGCCTTTGTTTGTCCTTTCAATGTCAACAGTCTAACAAGATAAAGGAGGCTGACCTCTGCCTATCTCAGTAATTTAATAGCTAATGGCAATCATTTACATACAAATGTAATAAATAGCACCCGCCAATAGTGCATGTGGTCTCAATGTTGATCTGTGAAAATCTATGTCAAACATCTTGGGAATGAATTTTCAACAGACACACTTTGTCATTGACATGGGCTTCTCCTTTCCCATTCTGCCAAGGGATTGGACAGGATGCAGTAGATAACATTGTAGCACCTGTGT
>NC_085870.1:28969146-28989146 GCF_034702125.1 Engraulis encrasicolus
GGCATGTGATAATGGGTTGGGGGACCCCTCGGCAACAGGGCTATTCGCTGCTGACATGTCAGATCGATGGTTTCGGCTTTATTCTTTGTTTTGTTCGCTTCTGCTCCATAATAATGTGGCCTGCAGTGAAGAGGAAGGCACGGGGGACCCGCTTGGTTTATCGCATAATTCTGAATAGGACATATCACTTTGACATGCTCAGCACTCATTATGGAACTCTGAAATTCAAACTTTATGTGTCTTCTGTGTTTTAGTCCAAACTAAGAAATGGAGAATGTAGGCTTCAATGTTTTCAACTTTTAAATCCAATGAGAGCTTGTCTTATTGAGGAATAATGGGGAATTATGAATGGATTATGCATGATTATATATAAATGAATTTCCTATCTCTTTTTAGATTTTGTTTCACCTACAGGTAGTATTAAATGTATCAGTTCCAAAACAAGCACTGTGAAATTAGCTATGAGTAAATAAACCTGGTTTTGAGAAGGCTGTGTGGTGGGATGGTAACAGTTATGGACATCTTGAAGAAAGACTTGACATAAATTAAAAATCTTTTTTTTCAAACAGAAAGAAATGTGAGGGGCATCTGAACAGTTTATGTCAATGCATTAGCCCTAGAAAGCATGCAGGCTTCGACATGGAAAGAATAGCCTGGCACCACACCATTGGCGAAACTGGAAGCAATCTGGAATGCTCTTCCCAAAAACTCTTAATAATCGTACTTAGGTCTAAGGCATTTATATGGGGACGATCAAAACAGATGCAAAAGTGGCATCTCATCTTCAATTTTTCGATGCCTGTAATACAAACCCGATTGCGAGTTGAAACAACAAAATAGTTTATCTGAAGTGTCTTTCGTTTACACGTCAACCGCACCTTCGGGGCCTGAAGACGCAGAAATCTGGAAAAGTGGAGTGTGAAGGTGAATGGGACGTGAACATGTTTTGGCTTTTTTGCTGCTTACACAGAGACACAACCCGTTTCATCTTCAAAAATCTCCACTCTGGAAGGAGTCTTCAGATTTTGCGTGTTTAAGCCCCGATGCCGTTGTTGCCATGTAAACGAAAGGCACTTCTGATGAAATGTTGTCGTTTTCCAGATCAATCATCCTCGTATAAACGAGCCCTATGAGGTACCCCTTAGGCAATACATCAGAAATACAGTAGGTCTCATATCATCATTTAAATTTTATATATATTTATCACACTATTTTAACCCATTGATGCCTGAGGTTTCGTTGCGCAACATTGGCCCTGACGCCTGGAGCTGCATTACGCAACATTCTGACTCATGACATTTGAGACAACTTTATTAAAAATCTCTGTTTGTTTGAGATGAATGAACACATTCTAATGAAAGATGAGGGTCTTAGCGTTTAAATGCAATTTAGTGCATATTTTTATGTGCTTCAGATATAGGCTAAGAGCAGCTTTCCTTAAAAAGGGTTCAAGCATTCAGCACCCTTTTTTGCAGGTGCCTTAGGCATCAATGGGTTAACTCACACATGCACTTTGAGCTAGCATTTTATTTGCATGTGCGAGAAGAAAAATAGTGTATGTAGGCCTATTAAGATGCATTGTCTAAACTCTTAGTGATGTGTTAATATTGCCTCATAATGAAATACTACTTGTTTGAGTACGACTGAAATGATTTTGGGAAAAGCAGCCCTGGTTGGTGTTCAAGGTGTTTTAAACTGTTTTAATGCATGTAATAACACAGTGCAGCCATGGTTGCCACCATGCTAAGCCCTCCTCAACAACAGTAGCAGTAGAAGTGCTCTTCTAATACCATACTCAAGTGGAAGTAGGACTACTAAAGTATTCAAAATGTCTTGTACTGAACTACTGAACTTATTTAAAACATTACTACTTATATTCTGAAAGTAAAAGTACAAGCACAAAAGACCCTGCTGTGTAAATTAACCCCTAATGGTAAACTGTACAATAGAATAACCCAGACGCATCATAAAGGCAAAGGGCTCTCACATAAACAGTTTGACCACTGCCTTCAGGTTAACTTGCTCAGGCTATACTTTTCATTAACTACTTACTTCAGTACAGAAAATGTAGACCTATTGGATTAGAAGTATTAAAATCATCGTAAATATAAAAGTGGAAGAGGAAATATAGCCTACTGTATTACTCCAATGAAGTAGGCCTACATTTTAGTTTAGTTTATTTTTACTTGAGGAGAGTACTAGAGTTTAATAAGGCTATCCAGGTACCTACATCTTGGTACATGCACATAAAGCATGCCAAGTATGAAGGTTCTTAAGTTCCACATATGGTCTTTCACACGAACGGTGGATACAGGATGAAATGGAGACAGGATGAAATGATGCATGATCAATGTTTGAGTTCACAAGCTTTTGGAAAACCACTTTTTTATTCACTGGTAGTTCACTGATGGCAGTATTCTCTCTTTATTTGCACTGAAGTGCATACAGATAGATATTGCTGTTTCAAAAATTACAGAAAGAACTTTTGACTTTATTATATATACAAAACTACACATCTTTTACACAAGAATTTAGCTCATTGTTGCTCATACATTTTGTTGTTGTTTTTTTGTAGGTGCTCGGAGGAGCATTTTACAATCAACTTGATGTAAATTCACATTAGCCTTTACAAGCCTTCGGTAAAAACCTGACACAGTTTGTGATGCTGTGGGAGTTTCTTTGAACCTTTCTTTTTTGTAGATAGCGAAATGCACACACAATACACCATTCCTTATCTGAAGGGGGATAACCTATTTTCGAACTTTTGCTGAGTCATTCAAAGTTTCCCACAAATGCAATATTCATAGACTTGTGCAGTGCTGGATGAACACATTTACATTACAAAAAGGTCCATTATAAATGGAAATGCTCCTGTTAAGTACCAAAAGAAGTAATGCAGTTTCCAACAATACCGCATCTTTAATATGAACAAAATCATGAACTACATGAACTTATGACCTGCAATGGATAGCATCATGACAAAGCAACCTATTAACATTTTTCCTTGAATAGGTTTCTTGCTGGACAAGTGAACTGTTTGGCATTAAGAATTCTTGATTTAGAAATTCTAGTGATTTCTGGACAGGGATGGCTATTTATTTCGCAACCATTTATTACTCCAGACAGTTATTTCTGGACTGTGTCACCCCACACAATGAAGCAAAATGTCTTCCATCAAGTAACAGACAAGACTGTGATTTCTTGATTCGAACTCACTCTGTTTTGTGAGCTATGCTCTTCAAGAGAGACAGGGTCCTAGCTATTAAGGAACAGGAGCAAAATGATAAAAATCGTTGTAATTACAGCTTGGGTGAAGACTAGGTTCAGTAAACCCCTATCAGTCATGGTACTTATAGAGCTCATGGTTCAAGAGCCTCCATGGCACGTCAATATCACAGTCCATCAACAGGAGCTTTTCACAGCTTTCCGTTCAGTCCACAGCCCTACTGTCCGTCCTCTTGTAAAATCTTTTCTACATATACTGTGCTCTTATATCTTATATTTCAACATCTTAAGATCTTTTCATTTACAACAAAATTAAACTCATTTGTGTATTTTTAAGGCAACCCATTCATTTACAAAAGAAGACATATCACACACTCTTTTAATAAAACAAACAAATAACCAAAACCAAAAAGCCCAGCCCCTCATACCAGCCCTACCCCTCCCTCCTTTAGTCATTTCGCTCTGCGGTGTAGCAGTCCGGCTGAAGCTTCCCATCTGATAGAAGTCTTTTAAAGGTTCACGGCTTTGATAGAAACAGGCTGTGGATAAACTCCTCTTTTCCAAAGTTAGGACACTGCAGCAGCGGGCATTGGCTGCGTAGCGCTTGATTATACATGCACTGATGGCACGCTGTTGTTTAGCACTTGAGCACGCATCACCTGAACGCTGGTCATGATCTTCTTCTGGTGGCCCATCAGGGTTATCCCCAGCCTCTGGATGTCCCTGCAAAGCACAATGGAAATGTATTTACGAGAAAGATACAGAGTAGTAGCAGAGTATATAGGCAGCACTTATGGTCTTTTAGTGCAGATGGTCCCATCAATGAGCCTATTCACTCTTTACAGAAAACACTGAACTATTATAACATCATAAAATTGAGGATATTACCAGGAGTCAGAATAAGTAAAATATTAAGCGTTGGTCATTACCATTACCATCTTAATCCACCAGACAAAAGTCAGATAAACAGCTCCCCCCTCCAACTGAAATAATTCCATTCCAATTAGTATTATTTGTCCTGACCACCAACCACCCCCCAGCGTTAGCCCACAGACAGACTCACTGCTGGTTCATGCCCATGACGTGGCCCAGAGTGTGGTAGCCCCCCACGGCAAAGTGGTCCTTATAGCGACTCATCTTAATGGTGTCCAGCCAGTCTCCCACCGATCTGCAGGTGCTGAAATCAGGATTGGGTCTGTTCATCAAAGGACTATTTAGTCTGGAGAGAGAGAGAGAGAGAGAGAGAGAGAGAGAGAGAGAGAGAGAGAGAGAGAGAGAGAGGAGCCTTTGAAATGCAACTGGCGAAGTAAAAAAGAAAAGAAAATCAATACCAAGGAAAATGATAGAGAGGCAGTGGGTGGCTTGGTGAGAGGTATAGGCTGTATGGAGGTTGAGATGGGGGGTGGGGGGTGGGAGAGAAGAGAAATCCTCCTTCTCCACCCCTCTCCTTAGCGATATGCACCAGTAACTCTCAGGGACCAAGACACTCAACTAGGCAATTTACACCAGTCTGATAGCAAATGCCCCAGCTTTCTCTTTTCCCCTGCACCCCTCTCATTCTTTCATTCACAGCAGATCAATGTCAATATAGAATTGAGGCCTTTTATTTAACAGAGAACATTTTAAATGGGCTTATTGGAAAATGTACAGAGGCATCTTATCCGTCTTAAGGCAGTCTGCTTTAACCTCTAGTAAATGCTAAAGCAACTTTTTTCCTTCTTTTCTCGCCGCCATGGCATGACTTTTGCCAGGGATATTAAGTGGGGGAAAAACTACACCCCTATGAATTTGTCAGCTTGATCCCTGCCAGATGACGGTTGCCATCGACTCGCGGGAGCTGTCACCTCACCTGCACATTGTGTCCATTGATTTGAGGTTTTCTGGGTTGCGGATCAGCTTGTCCAGAACGGTGACGATCTGGCAGAACTTGGGCCGCTCGTTGCGATCCTTCTGCCAGCAGTCCAGCATGAGCGTGTGAAGAGCGACGGGGCAGCCCATGGGTGAGGGCAGCCGGTAGCCCTCCTCGACTGACTTTATCACCTATACATAGACACACGCACGCACACGCACGCACACGCACGCAGACGCACACACACGCACACACACACACACACGCACACACACGCACGCACACGCACACACACGCACACACACGCACACACACTTTTGTGATTGTAGTCAATATCAAAAATTCAGCTAAGGCTTTTATGGTAAATCGAGAAGTGAGCTTCTGTGCACTCCACAAAAGTACTGTAGTTATGTTATTGTGTCTTCATTAGTAAGTCTCCCTGGATAAAAGGGTTGTCTGCTAAATGTAATGTAATGTAATGTAGAGTTTAAGTGGTTCCCAAACTTTTTCAGCTGGGCCCCCCGTTTCGACTTAAGAATATTTTCGCAAACCCCCCCACCCACCCACCATTGTCTTAGCCTAGCAATTTTTCTAGCAATTTTAGCGGACCAACTATTTGTGGAAAATCTAGCAATATTAATGGATATTTGTGCATTAATATTGCTAGATTTTCCATGAATAGTTTGTCCGCTAATATTTACTAGAAATCCAGAGGACAGCAAATACACATACATTTTCAAGTGAATACTATTACCCAAATTATGGAATTATGTTAGCTGTTAGCCTGTGGATTTCCCGTTTTCATGCCATGTCCCTTTTTGTCCGTGCACCCCCTTCAGTACCTCCACGACTCCCCCTAGGGATCCCGACCCTCACTTTGGGAACCACTGGTTTAATGTATGAGTGTGTCACACATGCAAGAATGTAAATTCAAGAAAGAATGTAAATTCATGCAAAAGAATGTAAATTCATGTTGAAAGAATGTAAATTCATGTACCCTGTATGAGTATGTTAGGTTTTGTGTGTGTGTGTGTGTGTGTGTGTGTGTGTGTGTGTGTGTGTGTGTGTGTGTGTGTGTGTGTGTGTGTGTGTGTGTGTGTGTGTGTGTGTGTGTGTGTGTGTGTTGGTGTGTGAGAGATATTGTAGATCAAGTGACATTCGGTTTTGGTAGACAGCCCAAACATGACCATAAAACGTTTATGACATGGACATAATGTTTATGGCTCATCTATGACTGTGTCATGACACCATTTTGACACTGTTATGACACTTGTCATGGCGTGCATATGATGATTGAGTCACACATACGTCTCTGTTTGTCAGGTTCCAGTACGGCCGCTCTCCATATGACATGACCTCCCACATGACCACTCCGTAGCTCCACACGTCACTCGCCGACGAGAACTTCCTGTATGCTATGGCCTCAGGAGCAGTCCAGCGGATCGGAATCTTTCCTCCCTTGTTTCAGAGATTAGATTAGATTAGATTAGACTTGATTACATAAAACTTTATTGTATGTTACATATGAAGCAAAAAAATTGTCTATGGCGAGATGATAACCTTATAATAAGCGTGACAAATGATTTGTAGAATGGAAAACTATAGAAAGTTTAAGCTCTGTTTGTGGGTGAGCATTGCAGTACCACACTGTCTCTAACACTGCCCGTATAGTCTATTGTAACTTTGTTCTCTATGGTCCATCTCCAGAAGCAGTTTCCCTTTCATTTGTAAAGCAAAAATACAGTAAATGTCTTTCAAACTACTGAAAAAAAAATCTTCTGTGAAAACTCTTTGGCTGAAGGTTGTTGGCAGGTATCCAGGTGAACTCACGCTTGTCGTATAGGCCGCATCTGGGTCATCCTCCAGCACGCGAGAGAGCCCAAAATCTGACACTTTGCAGACCAGGTTGCTATTGACCAGGATGTTGCGGGCAGCCAGATCTCGGTGGACATAGCCCAGGTCAGCCAGATAAGTCATCCCAGCTGCGATACCTCGCAGAAGACCCACCAACTGTATGACAGTGAACTGGCCATCGTGTCGCTGCATTGCAGAAGCAAGGCGGAAAGAAAGAAAGAGAAAGAAAGTAAGAAAGAAAGAATAAAGTGTTCTGTGTTAAAGCATCAAAGCACTATTATGCATTGTTTAACAAAGGTCATCTCATGATTCATAAAATGGAAATTTCATAGAGCTGTTTTGATAAGGGTTTTATTCCTGCACACTCTTAAGTTAGTGTGAGAGCAAGGTCATGCCCTGAACCATGGTCTATTCAGCAAAGGACTAATACTAACACTTTGAAACATACTGTTGCAACGAATCAATGAAACCTTCCACTGAAGTGGCCTTCAAAGTATTGTGTGTGAGGCTTTAGGACTAATACCAGGCTTGTCTTTGGGAACAGCAGCGCTGTGGGTCTTTGTCCATCATTCTTGAAAAAAAAATGCCCTTGTGTGACACTTTATGTCCTTGCACATTGTGCACTAAAACTGAATGAAATGAAATGCTTCACGCGATCTCATTTGCACTTGTATAGCCCCTTATCCATATTGACATACGCTGTGTGAATAATGTCATCACGTGTTAGTGGAATAATTGGAACAATATTCCTCTCCATGGTCACCTTTGGACATGGGAAAGAAACTCTGTGAACACATGTTTTCACAGCTAACAAATACAGGAGACCAGTAAATATTTTAGATTGTGGGCTGAATGCTGTATGAAGCCCTATATCATCAAGCTATTGGCAAGGCGTAATTAGTATTGTGCCAAAGCTTTTCAAACAAACATCATGCAGTAGTAGGCTATATGCTCCAGTTATTTGTTCTGTTGTGTTGATTCTAGAGCACTGTTTTATGCATCTTATCCAATTAATGAAGCTCTCCCACTGCTCATTTTCTCATAGGTCGATACAAGAGGAAACCTACCCTGAGGAAAGAGTCCAGGGATCCATTTTCCATGTACTCTGTAATAATCATGACTGGTTTGCCTAAAGGACAACAGCAGGGCCATGATTAGTAGAAGAACGAAAGCCTTGAGTTTTGCAAAATATACTTACTTGCAGAATGCGTCTGAATAACATTCCTGTCAGATACATACTTTGAGAGAGATTTGATGCCAGCGGTCGTAATCATTGAAAAGTGAAGCATGAAGGATTTGTTTACTTATAATGTTGGGCTGAAATGGGTGTCCTTTCATCAAGTGCACTTAGTGTACACTCAGAAACGGAGCACATACTTAAAGGCACAAGCAAAAAAACAGCAAAACACAATTTGCATTAATTAATTGTACACCTCCTGCGGTGCTCAAGTAAAATAGATTCATCTATTCATTCAAATATTCCAATCATATTTATTTGAGCTAAATGACTTTGGCTAAACATAAAATATTATGAAAACATTGTTCATCATTACATGTACAGTGTGTCCACCATTTTTGGCTTTTGCATTTTATCATGGGAAATGACTGTTCAGAGGTCTTATCACCTTTGTGTGAATTCTTGCCATTCAATATTTTGGGAACATACTTTTTAAACCTATATAAAATGCATTTTGCTATGTAATGCAATGGAATGCCCAATACAAAATGTCAATTTCCCAACATTCTACAAAATGGAGATACACCATTTTGCAAATAAACCCTTCATTTCTTCCCCATACTATGTGAACACTCTTAAGTCTTCACACAAAACAGACTAGACGAGTTACAGAATCATTTCTCTTGTAAGTTCCAGTGTGGAAAAAAAGCAGGTCTTACTGCGTGTGACCACTCCCTCTAGACGGATGACATTGGGGTGGTCAAACTGTGCCATTATGCTGGCCTCGCTCAGGAAGTCTCTCCTCTGCTTCTCGCTGTAGCCGGCCTTCAGCGTCTTCAAGGCCACAGGGATGTCTCTCTTTCCTGGGAGCTTCATACGGCCATAACACACCTCCCCAAACTCCCCTGCAACACGGTTTCAAAGTGTTGAGTTCTTTTTTTTTTTAAACCAATGTAATATACATATTTTAAGCCTTTTGGCACATTCCAACTAAAGTTTGAAATAGTCATATTAGACACAGCTAATGGTACTGTGATAAGGCAATTCTCATTTTCTGTGCTGTTTGCGTTCAAGATGTTCTGTACCTGAGCCTATGATTTTCTCAATTTTGATCCGGGAGGCTTCAATTTCCCTGGCAAACTCATGCACGGCTTGGCATGGGTCCTCATACGTGTGGGGATCAATATAGAACCTGGCTTCAGGAAATGATACTAAAATAAACAGAATTAGCATTTGGTCACATATTGCAGGATAAGGCGTAGGAAAACCTATCAGACTCAAAATCACAAAGACACACAAGGCAAAGAGACAACAGCTGCTTCAATAACACGGAAATGAGACAAATATAGGAGGTGTCCGTGGTTGAGCAATACTGAAGACACTTTAGAAAGAATGAAAACTACCGTGGCCATTTTGGTAGTGCATCTTCTCTTCATCAGAGTCTTGGAAGGCCTTGCTATAACCGCAGTGTCTGCATCACACAAGCAACAGAAGCACTGGTTAAGGACCACAAAACAGCAAAATTGTATGCCCTAATAGCTTGTGAGAATGAGAAACTATTTATGTCCGATTCATTTATGGGTTTATGATTCACACACACAACAGAGTCACCAGTTACAAACCCCAGAATTGTTTGCTCTGCAACAGCTTCTTTGTGAAGATTCTCATTCATCCAGGTCATCTTTAAAGGGGTTTAGTTGTAGACAACTGAACAAATAGAAGTCCAGTTGCCTAAAACTAAACATATTTATGATTCACACAAGCAGCATGATCAGCAGTCAAGCACCAGCAGAATTGTATGCCTTCTACAACAAGAGCTTGTGAGACTATTAACTTCACATCCATGAAAACCTCACTTTATGGAAAAGTATTCTTTAGGGGATGCTATATTTCACCCTCAGAAGCCTGTAATGGGTGATCAACAAACATTTAAGCATTCTACAGGCTTTGAAGTCCCCAGAGTCTCTGAAAATCTATATGGTGCTTTCTTACACTATAGGCAAAATGAGCCCAAGATATGAAATTAATTAAACTCAACAACTTTGCCTACACTAGGATGTTCAGATATTGAAATCGCTCAAACACTTTTATGTCATTTGGGGACAGTTGTCTGTGCTCAGTGTCTTTATCCTGCCCAAAAGATAAAGTCCTTGTTGAAAAAAAAGTGTGCATCCATTGAAGTCAATAGGAGCTAAGCTGAATAAATGTAATTATCCCACATGGTCTTATGGAGATATAAGTTGCAGACATCAAAAGGAGCAAGCTTAAGGACAAGTATGAACATTAGCATTGTTAATGGGCCTATACCAATGCAATTTCTAGAGACTCTAAAGCAGTAGGCTGGCTGTCTGGTGAAATAAGACGAGCCAAGACGTAACTCAAACACAAAAGTTATAGATTAAAGTAACAAAACAGCTAAAAAATGATTCATGACTTGAATGTGAGTCCAACAGCACAGATAATTAATGAATATTTTTCTATCATGCCACGTCCATGGAATATTAATGTCTGTTTCCAAGTTTTAGAGCCACAATAATTATCTCAAACTTGTTTAGAGGTCCACTGAAGTTTTTCAGAGAGCATATCAGGTCGTCTCATTTACACAATGTTTATGTGTCAAGAGTAATATTGTAACAATAATATTACTCAACCTTCTCGGCAGCACTATAAAATGGTGGTCATTGCTGGACAAGTCAAGGTCCCTGATGATGCTGTGTCTTTGATGTGCAATTATGTCATTTATAGTACTTTTGAGCTAAATTTGGAGCCAACATTTTTTTTGTAGATGGAAAAAGGTTACACTTTATTTGACGGTGACTTTGTTATGTACCGTCTCTACATGCAATAATATGAAACACTGTGTACTTACACTGCACATACATAATCCTACAGTATAGGTACATAATGTTACATTATGCATTGTGTTACACTGCATAATATATGTAACACTGAAAGTATAAAATAAAGTGTAACAAAAACTCAACATTGAGTTTACAATTTAACAAATGGCAATGGACAGAGGCTTTGAAATGAACAGCAAACAGAAATAAATGTGAGCAAAAGAGGATACACGGTATAAGTGGACAAGTCAAAGTACTCCTCTTGCCGTTTTCTGCAGATGACAACGGCCAAGAAGGTGACCAGGCCGATCACCAGCGCTAGGCAGATCCAGATGATGGTCATCGTGTCGTAGCGCAGAGGGACTGTGCAGACAAGGAACACAAGAAAAAAAGAAAAAAATGCAGATAAGACAAAACGAAACAAACACGGCTATGTGTACAGGAACAGTGGGGATAGCAAAAACCTCTCTCAGCTCCAGTGAAATGATTCAGTTGGCTAAGGTGCATACCATAAATCTAGGGACCTGGGTTCAAGTCCAACCCGAGATCATTTCCCGATCCTTCCTTATTCCCCTCTCCCCCATTCCTTATCACTCTCTCTCAGTGCCCTGTCTGAATGGAGACATTGACGTCCAAAAATCTTCTTTAAAACTTGGCATTGTAATGAAGGAAGTGTTGTTGAGTCATGCTGAGGCGGAAGGGGCCATCTGCTGTCTTCCTCCAGCAGGTGACAACATAATGCCTTTGTCACTCAATAAAAATGCTCCTCTATTGAAATGGCTTCCGCTTATCAGAAATGGTAGGTTCATGTCACAGTGACCTTCCAAGCTAAATGAAGCACAACGAAAGAACCAGGAGTGTCAGAGCAAATTCCCCCTGTAGTCTGCACAATAACTCTGAGCATCTCCATGCATTTAATATCCGTAAGTAACCATTTATTATTTGTGTACAACCACTTATCATGTGCGTCTTTTGTCTTCTTTTCTGGATGCCTGAATTCATGTGGAGGACACTTAGCACCTGAGAGGTGTGACAACAGGTGTGTGGTTGCTCCCGCAGAGCCCGAGGAGCACTTGTCCCTCACCTGCTTTGCCCGTCTGGATCTCCACCGATTGGCTGAAACGCCCGCAGCCCGCTGAGGTCCTGGCTCGCACCTGAAAGACGTAGCGCGTGCCAGGCTTCAGCCCGGAGACCTTTGCACTGGTGTTCTTGGACTTGATGGTCGAGAAACTCTGAAGCTCATTGTCCTGCATAAAGAAAGAGGAAGAGGAAGAGAAAAAAGGACACATGCAGCTCAAGGTTAGCCGCAACAACATTGCCAACGGGTCGGGCCATGCTTCACTGAATGTTGCAAGGTGACAAATATGCTATGCTACCGGAAGACAGTAGCACCTTCTGGGCAGATATATTGGGAAAATGCAGAGACGGCTGAATTGCATTTGGGTAAGAATTGGTGCATGCAGCCTTAAAATAGGTACAGATGTAAGCATGTCACCTCTAGAGTATACAAAAATTAGAGGATTGGAGCATATCCCCTTTAAATAATGCTCAGGTAAGGCATAATCGGTCCCCAGGTGCCACACTCTTCTGTTTCACTTGCTAACCTGTCCTGTATGCTTACTGGGTGGCCAACATTCACATAAGTATCTCTCGTCTCGAGCAGCATGCTTATCTAGAATCCGCTCATCTCTCTTTCACACAAACGCATACACGCACAGACTCACACACGCACCCACGTATGCACGCACGCACGTATGCACGCAGGCACGAATGCACACACACATGCACACACACACACACACACACACACACACACACACACACACACACACACACACACACACACACACACACACACACACACACACGAGTCCATGACCCTGGCTTGCCGCAGCAGGCATGTCTCCCCCAGGAGCTGACAGCCTCAGTTTATCAGTTTATCTGTCATGGGCGGACGCACTAAATGGATGCCACTAATTCCAAGTCCTCCCGGGGCCTACACCTTTCCCCTTTATTTAGACTACTGCACATTGCTTGCAGTGATTAGAAGTTTGTACGTGTGTGTGTGTGTGTGTGTGTGTGTGTGTGTGTGTGTGTGTGTGTGTGTGTGTGTGTGTGTGTGTGTGTGTGTGTGTGTGTGTGTGTGTGTGTGTGTGTGTGTGTGTGTGTGCGTGCGTGCGTGTGTGTTTGTGTGCCTGTATTTCTGTGTGTGTGCGCGAATGTGTTGGGTATAACATGTAGTAAATCTAATTTGCATAGCTCTACCTTGTCAGGCTAGGGTGCCATTTTGCTAATTCCTCTTGCCCAGCTGAGGCCACTTTTGCCCCATTACCCGGCTAAGCTCTAAACTCCAGCGGCAATTAACTTCGCCTCTGGCATTTGCCACCGGCTCCCAACAGCCTGTTTGCCGTCATTGTCACTTCCAATAATCAGACGGAAATCAGTTACATGGTGGCAATTGTAGGCTATTTCCTCTCAATTAAGTGCTGCCATGAGTCCTCCTACTTAAGTGGCGGCATCTACAGCAAAATGCTTGTCATCAACAACAGCAAAGCAAAACAAACAAACAAACAAGAAAGCCTTTGTTTGTGTGTTACGTGACTGTAACCTAGCGCTGGCCATTTTCTTTGCTTCGGCGACTGCATTTTCACACCTATCACACTCTATTGTTCTGAGCTAATTACAACATTCTGTAATGGTCGGTACAGCTCCTCCACACATCATGGTTGCGATAATTACTCTCAACATTGCCTAAATGCCCATGCCCATAACACACAATCACCTAGTCATAATGAGTACAGCCACCTGCATTCACAAATGCACATCCAATTGCCTAAACACAATGCGTGCGTTTATACTGTATGTACATCAATAAACCGTTTCTAATCAGATTTTTGGAGTAACCGGTTTATTCAAGTAATCATGTAAACTGAACAGCTTATAATAATCGGTTTATTGCCATTATCTAATAAATACGGCTGGGACTCGAGTAAAAATTTTAATCGCATTAATCTACGGGCTTTGAAATTAATTAATCGCATTTTAATTGCATTTACATATCTGACTTGAGAACAGTGAAAAGTTTTTTTTTCACATGGAGTTTGAATAATGACAATACAAAGCTTAATCTAAAAATATTAATAATACTAATAAATAAGCTTAATCTAAAAATATTGTTCATTTTTAAAAGAAGAGAGAACTCTTCTCAATTTCAGCAGGCTGTTCACCATCAAGCGTAATACTGCCCTCCATTGGTCTAATCCAGATCTATGTAACTATATAATGGCCTGTGTACATCAGTCGCTACCTATGCGACCCAGGTAGCTGGGGTGGTTGAAGAAGTTTCGCTATGAATTTGTTTCATTCGCTCTGGATGCGGCACTGACATGTTTGATTCAGCTAATCACATAACAGTTCTTTCTTGACAGCCTGGGACATTCGTCGCGTCGTTATAAACGTTCCAATTGGTTTTCGCCGAACTGCGTCATAGCGAATTCGCTTAAGATTAGCTTGAGTTTAATCGTCAAAATTCGCTCTGGTCACTCAAGAAGCTTCGCTCCCGGTGAATTTCCTCTGGTAGCTTTATTCGCCTTCCCTCCATAGAGAAATAATGACTTCCGCCGCGCAGGTCGCCTAGTTCGCCCTCAATGTATACAGGGATTTATAGCATGCGATTAAAATGACTTAATTATTTTAATCGCGTTAATTTTTTGTAATTAATTAATCTAAATTAATGCATTAATGTCCCAGCCCTACTAATAAAGTGATTTCTCAAAACATTTATACACCATGAAAAGGTTATTATCAGGTTACTGACATTCTAGAATGATAGCCAATCACAAGCCTTAAATTCTAGCTTTGTGTCACACTCTTGAGTGGAACACAGGCAACCAACAGCAATGTCAACAGCAATGAACAGTTTACTCCAATAATCTGTTTATGCCAATAACCCGATTATTGCAGCAATGTAAACGAGCATACATGCATTACACATCACCTTTTCATAATACTTGATGTCATACTCCAGTATTACGCCGTTGGGCTGATCTGGCTCCTGCCACAGCAGGATGACACTGTTCTGGCTGGCATTCTCTTGACGGATGGCAAGCACCTGAGATGGAGCTGAAGGGGAGAGAAAGATTGACATGATAATGGCACTTTCCCATACACTTTCAAAGCATCAAAAACAAAAACAACTGTGGTTATATAGCACAATATGAAAACTAAAACTAAAACAACTAAAACAAAAATAAAAAATAAAACAACAAACAACACTGTCGTAGCCAAAATGTTTGAGAAAGACCACAAGACTTTTTGATGACCTTCTTACTTCTCCACACGGTGAGTGACACATTCCTCACCTGTCTGGTTAGTGGTGACACTGACGGTGGTGCTGCCACCTCTGACTATTTTTTAGATGTTTCTTTTGAATACCGGTACAATTACTCCAGAGGCGGTGAGTGAGTGACGCACTGCTTACCTGCCTGGTTAGTGGTGACATTGACGGTGGTGAACCGTGTGGGCTCGTTGCTGAGACGTGACACCCCGTTCAGGGCGAGGATGCGGAACGTGTAGTTGGCGTGCGCCGCCAGGTTGAGGACGGTCACCAGCGGTTCGATGAGTCCGGTCTGTTGCGGGATGAATCGGATCAGCGGTGTCCCGGTCCGAGCCACCACACCGGCCCCTCCTCCTCCTCCCCCCATCTTCACCACACTCCCACCCACGCTGCTCACACCAAGACTCGCCACACCCTGCCCGAAGGACAATGGGCCGCCTCCTGCCATGCCCATCGCTGTGCTGCAGTCCTCGCACTGGCTCCAGTCCTGGGCACAGCGCTGGCAGGACACATTGTACAAGACGTCACTGCGCCCTCCACTGTCCATAGGGGAGGCCCACTCCAGGCTCACCGAGGTGCCGTTTACTGAGGATATCACGTTAATTGGGGCCGACGGCGGTCCTGGTGAAGAAAACGAAAAAACGCAGAATTTTTAGGTGAAACGCTTATCAGTAGATATTTGTTTAATATTTGAGCTGGATAAAAAAAAATGGAATATTGTAAATGGTGATGTGTATTTTTTTTTTGGGGGGGGGGGGGGGTGCAGCTGTGAGTTTTTGAGTGTAGTTACTTGCGGTGGTCTTGTTCAGGAGGGGAAAAGTGTGACTGAGTCACCATGGCCCCATATATATAAGGGGCCCACACACAGTCTGATTTATGTAGATATACCTGTATGGCTGGGGGGGGGGCTCCATTGGAGCTGATTGTACTTAGAGCCCAAAATTTGCTGCTACGCCCCTGCTTACTTGATTAGCATTAATTTGGTTTCAGTGAAATGTGATGTGATGTGATGTGATGTTGTGCCTGTGTGTTGTTTCACCAACTTGTACAGGGAGCCGCCGGGGTGTCCAGTGGGGCGCGGTAGAAGTTGGCATCGCAGGGGCAGGTGAGGGCAGCTCTGGTTTCTGAGTGGCTGTGGATCGGGCACTTCTCACAAGGCTGGTCCCCCGCTGTGGGTTTGTAGTAGCCCACTTCACATGCTGGAGAGGAGGGAGGAGATATTCATCACATCTGTGAGTACACGGAGGAATACTGATAGAACGGTATTATATTACAATTGCCTGCAGTGCCGTGGCCCTACATTGCACTGCCTTTGAGCTAGTTGTCACTTCAGTGACTTATCTTAAAAACACAACCACAATGTATTGCTTCTCAGCAGCACTGATGTGCAGGTTTCCGTAGCTGTAACTAACTGGTCAAGGAATATTGTTTCTGCCACAGCTGTGACAGAAATTACAGAAGTTGTGACCCAAAACGGTTTCTCGTCCATTTATTTGCGGTAAACAGTTCACAGCAAACATTTGGCAGAGGCTCACACTGTGGAGTCAGCCAGGCAGCCAGTGGCCGTTTATCTCATGTCAAAGCCTTTACATTATTCATCCCTTATTTAAATGCTCACCTGACCTTAGATACCTCAGCCATTCAGGTAGTCCTCCTCACTGTCATGCAGTATGCAAATGGCATAAAAGATTCCTTCTCTCAAAGTTCACTGGGGATTAGTAATGATATCTCCCCTCTCTCTTTCTGCTGGAGGATCCCTGGAGGCCATGAAGACTATGCTGTATGTGCAATATTAATCCTGCTCTGTTTTTTCAGACCCTTTTTTTCATTCCATTAATCCCTGCTGCATCCCTTGATGTTCCTCTTTTTTTCTTTTTTTTATATATATATTCTCTTTTTCTCTGTAGCTTCAGAGTTGAGAGGGAGGTCATGATAAACATCAGTCGAAGTCGAAGCTCAATCACACTCTCTCCTTGAAGTCTCTGTCAACGTACCAACGCTTAACCATAAGCTTGATTATAGCTTCAGACAAAACAATAATAAAGAGAGCTTAGAAACAAAAACACAAAACGTGATGATACATAACGAACGCCGGTTGATGTTAGGGTTGTTGTGTCTGACTGCCAGTGAGTGCTTTTGACACCACTGCTGTGGTCAGCAACACCACAACAACCTCAGGAGATGAGATTGTTGTGTTTGCATTCTTGGGTCTCCGCTAGAAAAACACTATAGATCACCCCCCCTCCGCAAAGCAGCTGCGTTCTCCACTTTGACTCGTATTCTTTGGCAGCTCTGCTCAGCTCACAGTCTTGCTTCCTGTTGTCAGGGTCAGTTTAACAAAAGATGGCTGAGGGAGATGGGACATCATGCTGTTCCATTTATCATTTCACCGCGTCAAGCCACTTCATGATCAATGTCTGCTTTTATTTGCACAGAATCGCCATATCTTAAACCGCTGACTGAAACAGCCCTTTCCTGGAATGAGGGAGTGAAAAACAAATGGACTGATAGAGACAGACAGACAGACAGAGAGAGAGAGAGAGAGAGAGAGAGAGAGAGAGAGAGAGAGAGAGAGAGAGAGATGGATATATATATACACGTATATATAAATAGATAGATAGAGAGATAGACAGACACACAGACAGACAGAGGTAGAAACTGAGACAGACAGAAACAAAAACAGACACAGATAGAGGGGTGGAGAAGGCAGCATTAAATGCCCTCAAACTGTTTCATTCGCCCGTGTTTACCTCACCGGCAGCGGGCCCTGAGGTTTGCCCAACTCTGTGCATTGTTTGGATTGTCAGCACCTGTCAGTGCCTCGCGCTCCCAAGGCTGGGGGAATTTGCATTACAATGAATTTTAATGAATATTTGCAGCCAATGTGTGCTGACCTTGATTTTACGTTTAGTATAAATGGATAAATAAATAAGGCAAAAATAAATAAATAAACAGAGGAGTTTAAAAATGGCCTGCGAGAGGAAATTATTTGTCCCCACGTGATGGGACTGAAAAATAAAAACAGAGCAGCTTGGTAACAGGGTATCGTTTCCAAAGCAAGTCAGGGAGCCTATAGACTGGCAGAGGTGAGATGCAGAAAGAGTTCTCATTTGGAAGCTGCAGCCAGATTGACATTTCACTGAGCTGAGCAGGATGGCAAACACTACATCTGAGCTCATTACCCTCATGAATCTTTAAAAAAACAAACAAACAAAAAAGCAAAAACAAAAGCAAGCAAGATGGCAACCTGCTCCCCTAGGCAATGCTAGATGCCCTTGCTGTTGTGTATGTGTGGGCACCCCCTGCAGACAACCCACACACACAGCAGGCTGGTAGGCAGGCAGACAGACAGACAGACAGACAGACAGACAGACAGACAGACAGACAGACAGACAGACAGACAGACAGACAGACAGACAGACAGACAGACAGACAGACGGACGGATGGACGGACGGACGGACGGACAAGGTCATTGCAATTTCTGGGCCTAACAGCCTCCAGGGGTCCAGGTAAAATCTCCTAAACGTAGCATTCACCACAATTCTTTTACAATTTATTGTGCATTCTTCACCATTTTGTCACAAAAGGCACAACAGGAACACTTCCCACCTGAAAACAGCTAAGCAACAGTTCAACCCAAAGAAACTCAGTCTTTTTTTCCTCTGGGCACTCAGACATAGAGCCTTCAGTAATTGTTGCGGACCACAATATTGTAGTTTAGAAGGTGACAGAAGAGCAAGGACTGCCGTTGGTTATCCAGAAAACCATTCAATATAAAGCATGAATGTTGTCTCTCACTGACAATACAAACTCACACACTAGTGTAAATACACAAGTATGTATGTACCCTTCCACGGGGGCGGAACAACAGCTGCTAACGAGCAGGGAGGATTGTGGTGGAGATAAATGAGTCTGTCACCGGAATCATAGCTGGAAATGGGCCATTCCATCACCGCGCGCAGCTACATGTGTCCTGTAAATGGCTGCCACGTATCTAAATCGGCTGCGGAGGCTACGGCTTACTTAGCGATGCCCTTTTGTGGGTGCCGGGGGCCGCATTTGAGAGACGGTGTCCTGCTTTTGACTAAGTTATAGGCCAGATGCGTGGCATTTGGAGTTTTGTTTGTTGATTTATTTGACTGAAGAGTGTACGCTGCAGTGGTACAAGAACATGCAGCACCAGAAATATACAACGAAATCACCTTGAATTCAAGCAACTGTGACATAGGCCTACTAAGTGTTCAATAAATTGCACAGGTGTAATTTGGATTTGAATTTTGGAGGGAAAAAATGGGCTGACACTGGACGCATCTATTAAAAATCCAGGCCCCCCCAAAAAACAGAAATTACTCTTCCTTTCTTCTATTCTAAACACCAAAGGCATAAATGTGAGAAGGTGAAAATGAAAGGCACAAATGACAAATGAGTTGAGATACCAGGCAAGACGAGACGCAGCCTTTCCTCTTTACAAGTGACATTAAGAGGGGGGGTCAGTGACATTTGCAGCCAGTCTAATCTCTCCGCGGGCAGAGCTGTTCCTCGGGCTGATAGGAGGCTGTGACTGACACCGTCTGTAATGCAGAGTCACGCCGCCGCACGGCATGATAAGTAACAGCGGTGATACCAAAGGGGCATCGCTCCCTAGTGGGTAACAAGTGGAACCCCAGCGTGGAAGTGAAGAAAAGGGGAAGGGAAAAAGGAGGGATCTGAGACTGAGC
>NC_085870.1:28991646-29031646 GCF_034702125.1 Engraulis encrasicolus
ATGTCAGTCTGCATTTTGTTTTTCCCCGTCAGTCTGTTCTTATTAATAGCACACGAGGTGCGAATGACACAAACACAGAGCGACACCAGATCCAGCCGTGTTTCCCTTTGAAACTCCCTTGTAATGACACTTCAAATGAGCCCAATGCATCTCTGTTAATGAGCATTAAACGGCTGTTAATTATTTGATTGAATTGCTGTCACCTATCTGAGCGTGTCTAATTGATCTGCATTAGAGAGCGAGAACAAGGGGAGCGGTGCACAGGCAGACAGATGACGGCTTTTTTGCGCAAAACTAAAGGCACCACAGCGGAAAGACAAAAGACAGTGATTTGCCACCGACGCATCATGCAATAACCTGAGTATGCTCGCACAGACAGACAGACAGACAGACAGACAGACAGACAGACAGACACACACACACACACACACACACACACACACACACACACACACACACACACACACACACACACACACACACACACACACACTACAAGTCTGAACTAAACTAAGCTAAACTACTGAGAAGGTAAATATATTTGCTTAGCAAAACTCAGCTTTGATGGATGAACGACTGTCAGTTAGTTTGCACATGCTTTTTCTTCTTCTCCTTCAGCCTGATCTCCAAAAATTCCGTGCTCCTGGACACGGATGTTAAGGACACGAAATCCGTGTCCAGGAGCACGGATTTTGCCAAAATTCCGTGCTCCTGGACACGGAATTGTTTTCTGTGCTCCTGGACACGGAATTGTTTTCTGTGATGGGCACACAGAAGTGCTCTCTGTAGGCTAATACCACTGCACTGTGTTAACTCTATCATTAGAAAATACATACCAAATGCTGATCCTAAACAAAATAATGCTATAGCAATTTAAGTTGTGCCCTGACCAAAACATTCCCTAACCTTAACCTGTCATTAAAGACATATTTTTGAAAAATACCTTTTCCAGTTGGTTGCTAGGCTATCAAACTCATATAATGAATGAAAGAAAACTAGCTGTGCCCAGACCAAATGAGAAAAATCCTGAGAAAACACAAGACTGTGGAAATAGCCTATAGAAAGCACTTCAAACAATTCCGTGTCCAGGAGCACGGAAAACAATTCCGTGTCCAGGAGCACGGAATTTTGGCAAAATCCGTGCTCCTGGACACAGATTTTGTGTCCTTAACATCCGTGTCCAGGAGCACGGAATTTTTGGAGATCATGTTGTCTCCTTTTATATCCTAGTCCTTTTCCATTCGCACACTTTAAGAAATCTATGGCAGGTGGGTGTACTGGACCCAGCCAGTGTTGCCAGAATGCCCCTTTGGTTGGGACTGACCATACTGAGGATCAGGGTAGCTGACAGGGGGGGACAAGGGGGTATGCTGTCCCGGGCCCTGGGAGAAAGGGGGCCCAGAATTGTGTCTTCATTACATTATACGTATTGGGTTGGGGACCCATTAAGTTGATTTTGTCCTGGGCCTGGCCAAAGCTGTCAGCGGCCCTGCTGAGGATACAAAAAGACAGAGAATGCACGCACATCAGAATACAGGTCCACAATACTGATCAATGTTCCCAAACGTTTAATAGCGCGACTTTTTTAGACGATGAGTCCTTCATCACAGTACGGCATAGAGGAGTTGCCAGGTGGTTTGCTCTTCATTAGAGCCGCTGAGCTCCCGACGACCATTAAAATAGAGCAGGCTAAACGCTGGCTCCCAGCAGCACAGTAGCGCATTCACACTTCACACTGACTTTAATAAACCAGGCTGCATGCTGAATGAGCACTGGGGCTTCGGCACGGCGATTCTAAAGACTATCTCACAATACCTGCCAGAGAGATATGAGGCACACAATCGATGGGGAGGGGGAGGGAGGGCTCGGACTTGAGTGACATGATGCAGTCCCGTCTGGATGAGATACAATTCATGCCTTTATCGGAGGAGCCACCCCCACACCCAACAGACACACACAGACACACAGACACACACAGACACACACACAGACACACACAGAGACACACACACACACACACACACACACACACACACACACACACACACACACACACACACACACACACACACACACACACCACCACCACCACCACCACCATCCTTTCCATCCAAGTCCCCCACACAAAACCCCACACACCCTATCCACATGAACATTCCCTACACACACACACACACACACACACACACACACACACACACACACACACACACACACACACACACACACACACACACACACACACACACACACACACCATTCCCCCTGCCCTGTTTAGTTGGCTATTGGCGTGGGTGGGTCTGTGCAGATTAAAACCACGTGGGTTCGTCACAATGGCGCAGTTTGCGGGAGGCAAGCTTTAATAATGCCTATCCGAAAGCCTCGAGCTCCCTTGGTCTAATCCAACTGTAATATACTGGCTGCTGAAAAAAAAGAAGAGGAGGCAAAAACCTTGCCATGCCTTCGCACACAATAAGGACCAAGCCCAGGACACAAAGACGACTAATTAGCCCAGCACTCCTCACCTCCTCCTCAGCTCCTTACTGCACCTCCTCCTCCTCCCCTCACGCGCCGCCTTCCTGTTTTCAGCAGGCAATATCTGGGTTGCCTATCAGGCCTTGTTTGTTTTGGTCTCTTTAGGAGTGCACAATGAGGATAACCGAGGGCCAGCTCTTCTGGCTAATCTGCCTGGAAGGTGGGAGTATAAGAATGGGACCTGTTTACAATTCAAAGTCATTCAAATATTTTCTTTTTTCCCAAATTGAAATTGTGCACAAACATGGGATGGAGACAATCTTGAAAGTTCATGTAAAGTTCATAGCGCGGGATGCAAACATATTTTCTGGCTGTGACTTCCGAGTGTGACTTTTTCAATTTTCTCCTACTTTGAACAACCGCCCACTACCTCATTCTACCCATCAGCCATTATAATGTTATGCCTTTTGATTACCCACACACACACAGATTTTCGGAGTCACAGTAAAAAAAAAAACTAGTTATATCATAAAAGTACCTGAGAAGTTTTTTTGTATTTTTTTTTCACTGCTTCTCCAAAGACGTACATTATTCCCAAGCAAACTCGACTGAACCTAAATTTCAGTACTTAGCCCGTTCCCATGGCTGTGCGACGCAAGCCTCACACTGCAGTCGGGACAGATGGCGTCTTCAAATAATTAGTCACAAAGCAACGACTACAACAACAACAAAAAAGAAAGAAAGAACTCACTCTCTGTCTCTCTCACTTAAGATTTTCAAAGCAGAGTCGGGACTGGACTTCCTAGGAACATCACAGTATAAGGCTTGCCTGGATGTTCGGGGATCAGTCGGAGCCCCATGAGAGGCCTCGCTGACAGCCACTACCGAGTAATTAGGAGCTGCCGGGCTGTCTCGATGTCACGCCAGCCCACCAGGTATCATACAGCTGCTGTGTGTGTGTGTGTGTGTGTGTGTGTGTGTGTGTGTGTGTGTGTGTGTGTGTGTGTGTGTGTGTGTGTGTGTGTGTGTGTGTGTGTGTGTGTGTGTGTGTGTGTGTGCGTGGGAGGTAACTTTCACCTATGAACATAGTGAAGAACTGCCTTTTTACTATATACCATGTTTTTTTTTAACACAAACAAGCTGTTTGTTCTTTCGTACTGTGGACCAAGAAATGTTGAAATAAATTGGCGAACAAATTGTGTTGAAATAAATCAAGGACCTACTAAGCATATCTGGTGTTTAATGTAGGGCCTTACTTTATTGAATGTGTGTTAATTTGACAAGCGCTGAATGAAATAACAACAGAAATGGCTTGCTTTAAATATATCCCACTGAACGCCTAATATGATTCCAGATGATTATTTTTTAAGTAACATATTGCTACTTTGACAGTTAAATTAACAGGGACACTGTCATAAATTGTGTTAATGCTTAGATTCAAAAAACACAGACAGCGCAACCACACTGAGTTTATTTCTGAACCTCAATTTGCACCTTAATACAAAGCCTTCGCCAGACCCACTTCAAAACAGCCAATTACCACATTGTAAATGAAAACATGTTCCTGGTGGCTATACTCTGTGGAGGCTGGAAAAATGAAGTTATTAAAACAGATCAGTATATGAAACGACATAAATGAAATTTCTTTACCTCAGGTAAGAAATTATACACTGTGAGTTGGCACTATATAAAAACATTATAAATGGCTGAAACAATCCCTGGTCTCAGCAAACAACATCCCTGACGGGGTGCCAATGCTTCTTTCAGGAGACGCGGGCCTCTCGCCGAACAATCTTAGTTTTTCTTCTAAAACCCCAATGTCATATCTTTCAAACACAATGTTACAGTCTGCCACACGTACTGGCATCTGTCTGCACACACCAGCAGACCACTCAATCAAAGCAACTCTCACTCACTTTAAGACAGTCTACCTGTGTTTTACCTCAAGTAAGAGTACCCAGCATGCATGAGAGACATGATAGACAGTACAATGGAGTTAATGAAAGGAGTTGGATTGCGTGGAATCACTCTCACACACTATTACATGTCCCTTTCACAATCTAATTCTCTGGACAAGCTGTAGAGACCAGGTCGATAGAGAGGCATACAACTGTATGAAATCAGTTCAGTCCATCCTCTTGCAGGTCCACTGATTTTTCTTCTACAACCCTTTTAGGACAGATGGAATGAGACTTATACATACAGGTACAGGGCTATCCCACAAAGGGCAGTTGAAATGAAGAGATTTCATTTCATCTCATCTCACTCTCGCTCATCTCATCCCTTTATCAAGTCTCTGACCCTCTCCTCTGTCCTGGCCATGTGTCTGTGTCAGCAGGGCAGTTTGAGTGGAGTCTTTATTCAACTCTTTTGGTTGATGTGTACTGTGCTGCTATAGTAGTCCACTTGCTAGGTCCTTCTCCATGCCACACCACACCACTTCACCCTCGTTAGTGCGAGCACGCCAGGGTGGCAGCGCCATCCATCCAGCCCGCCAAGAGTGCTCACTCTCTCGCTCCTGTCACAGCACCCCTCTCAGCCAGCCTGTCAAGTGCCTGATCAACTGTGACACAAGTCCAGACTGTTTCCCTCAAGTTTCAGTTTAAATGTGCACGCAGGAAACAGAAAGGTTTCCTCTTTGACAGGCTTTTTGCCGCTGGCTGTGCTTTACGAAGTAAACCAATTCATACAGTAAGGATGACGCATATGGTCCAAAGTTGGAGGAACACATTCAGCTCAGGACATTTTTGTAACATGATCATTATGTCCTCGTACGCAAGAAATACTGGTCAGAACTTTCTCCCAGAATTCCGTTTTGGACCAGAATACCTGATGTGGTGCTCTTTGTGCAGATGACGGGAGCCTGCGTGTGAGTCTGGCCATTGCGGCGAGCTGACTGAACAGACAGCTGAACAGCCATAACCTTGGATGAGTTATGACTTTTAAATGTGTGTGTGTGTGTGTGTGTGTGTGTGTGTGTGTGTGTGTGTGTGTGTGTGTGTGTGTGTGTGTGTGCGTGCGTGCGTGCGTGCGTGCGTGCGTGCGTGCGTGCGTGCGTGCGTGCGTGCGTGTGTGTGTGTGTGTGTTGGTGTCAGGGTTGAGAGACTACCATTATCAAAGACGACACAATGGTCTTCATCGGCATTGGCAAACTTTTTTCGGGTCTGGTTGCGTGAGGACTCTCTGGATTCCGGTTGACATTTTGGGCAAGGACGTACTACAAACGTCCTGTTAAAAGGGAACGACAAATTACTAAAAAGCTCCAGCCGAAAAAACTCATCCATGAGACATCATTCAGCCACATCTGCCAGCCTAAAACAATGCACTGACCCTGAGCTCCAGACTTTTACATTACGGATAGCAGACCACATTCAAGTAAAGACTGGATGAAATAGGAGTTTCAAAATGAGTCTGGTCCATTTATCCTTCTTTCTCGGCCCGCGCTGTTCATCCTTTTCTGTGCAGAGGGCACAAATGCCATTTTCTCCGTGCTGAATCCAATGGCTCTGATTTGAAGTTGGCTGTTCAAAAGACAGACACACATCCACAGTATACTGCATTCTCATGTTGCTTGGATCTGCAGGAAAGTGAAATAGGGAATAAATATTGAGGCCTTTTTTTAAATGCCTCCAGTGCAGACACAGTGTTATGGTCTTGGCAGCGAAGGATAATTCTATCCTTTTCTAAAGGTTCATGGTCTTTCGAATGTTTTTCAGATTTTTGTCACAGAGCCTAAGGTCTGGTCCTCTGGAATCAATGGGTGTTAGTATTAAACCACTTTGAGATGATTGAGAGAGAGATTATTGTGAATGTCTTATTTACTGTATAGTCCAACTGCACATTGGAGACTGGTCAAACACAATTCCAATCTTCTATGCTAACTTGACTTGTAATCTAGTGAAAGCGTTAGCTGGCACTAGCCTGCAACTTAAAGTACAATGACCATGTTTGACAGCAAAGTAGTGTTGTCATGGTAATAATACCCTACATCATTAGTAGGTGTGTTGTGTTGTCCAACACAGAGGCATTTTAGCTCCTAGCTGCCCTCACTTAGCTGGTTTTCCAGGTCTTGTGTGTGTGTTTTGTTCCAGTTTGTATTTCTCTACCTTCCCTGAGATGGTTCACCTCTTTTCTTGTGCACAACACGGATGGGGTTTAGTTCCTGCCAGCCGCACTATCCAACAGTGTGCACAGGTCACACTGTAGAACACAGTGATAGATAGTGTAACATTTCTGTTCTATGGAAAGCCATTGGGGCGTGGATGAGCTGAAAGCATTGTTTTTAAATATTATGCTGTCAGAGAAAAAAAGAGACTCTCTGAGGTATATTTTCTTTAGTGTACTTCTTCCATGTCAGAATGATATTACTTTAAAAGTGCTCGGTGTAGGCTACTCTCACCTTAGGCCTAAATGATTTTGTTTTGTACTGTAACAGCAGCCTTCCTCGTCCCCTCTAAGATTCATGCAGTGACACAGTCAACCCATAAACCTTTTACATTGAATTAGGCCAAGAACAATTTCCTGGCCTCTACAGTGTATTTTACTATATTGGATGGAGACGTATTCCGTGCATAGTGTTTTCGGGGACAAAAATGGAAATAGATGTCTTCTTCAGCTTTGCACGCGTCACGTACCAAATTAATTTAGATGACTTGGCCAGGATGTCCTTGATCACAGACGACTGATTCCTTCGGCTTTTTTTGTCAATGACTGGCTTGTGTTATGGGCGACACGGCAGCTGCTTGTTTCTTTCGATATCGGCGTCGGGGGCTGAAGCAGAATGCGTCAGCTGTTAGCGAGGCCATGCGAGACCGGTGGCATCTAGGCGCGACCCCTGGTCACAGATGGAGACCAGGCTGTGGCACAGATGCCAGTGTGTGTTGAAATTAGAGGATGGCCCTCTGGGTGTACTGCTCCGTGCTCCTCACACATCTTATTTGCTCACACCCAACCAACCCGCTGCATGATAATCATTGGATAATAAGGGACTGCCTGCCGGCCTGCTGCATCTTTCACATTGTGCACGTTTTAACTCCCTTTGCCAATGGCATTCTGTTTTCTCACGGGTGGGAATTAAGGTGGGAATTAAAACCATGTAAGTCGTTAATGCTGAAGCAGTTCTCAAACAGCTGGATCATCATTTTATATCAAGTCACCCAAAACTCTAAAAGCCAAATCAGTGGTTAAATGACTAATACTTTAATCAGGCTACTTTTTCTTGTTTTTACATCTCAAAGTTCTTCGTCTTCACTTTGCCTTTAAGGGCTCTTATCCCTTACTTAGCATTTGGAGGTTTTACTGAAACTGGCATAGCCTACCTGCTTCAGGCCAGTTCTTTCGAAGGCTAGAGGGAGCTCTGAAGTCAGTTTCTACTAGCCCAGCAATCATGACAATAAAGCTCATAGAAGCTTAGTCTGGCCAATCTCGCATATGAACGGATTTCTCAACAGTGGGCTTAATCTGCATATATCAAATGTGTCTGCTACTACTAGACGAAGCCACAGGAAGTAGGGGCAACCCCATGCTTACTGTGCTTACACATTCTTACTGTGTTAAAGAGTTGGCCTAACGGTTCATTCACACTGCTAGCACAGGGTGTAGGTGAAACGTGCCCGAATCCATGTTAAGTACAAATTGGTTAGAAAACATGAAAATAGATTATTCCTTTCACACCAAAGTGTGGTGTCAGCGCGGCACATGGATGGACTTGTGAGCGGTATCCTGGACAAGTGCGTGTTGCATCTTGAAAATATAACTCTAGTCTTCTTTCTGTGTGGGTATGTGCATGATATGAACGGGCTCCCATTGGGATATTTGTTTATTGTTTGGGATCCCCTCGAAAACGAGATGGCCCATCTCAAGGGGCTATCCCTGATAAAGAAATTGAAAATTGAAATTGAGTTTGGGCTGGGAAGGCTGGGACCGGATGCAGATGTAGAGCGCATGCAGACTGTCCAGTGTGAAAAGGACAACTGAGCAGCCCATGAACCTCTCACGCTGCTGCCCCCGTCTCTCCACACACGAACCTTGTATATGTGAATGTACCGCAATGTCTAGCTTTTATGGCTGGTGTACTGTTGGTATAGTAGGGTACTGCTGGACTACTTCCCATCCTGCCTTTGTCAGGAAAATGGGCCCAGCATTGTCCAGCATAGTGTTTCTAAATCGTAGGCTCTAAAGCCCCCAGGGGGGCATTGAGGAGCCCTAAGGGGGCGTCGAGAAGGATACAGCTGAGTGGGGGTGGTGCTTAGTTGCCATTGGGGGGCATTAGTCTATTTCATTTTTAAATACTTAGAGGGGCGTTTGCAGGCTTATGATCAGGTCAAGGGGGGCGTTGGGAGGCTTATGTTGAGGTCCAGGGGGTGTTTGTTCAGAGAGTTTGTTTAGAGTTCAAGAGCACAGAAATTAATGTCTATACTTTAATCCTTTTGAGACCTACTTTTGTCATGCTAGAAGAATTCATCTACGCTCAAAATGTCAAGGTGTCACAAGGTAACAACTCTTCATGAGAAACTTCACGAGATTATATTGTTTTTTTCATGACTTTACTGAGACTTTAAAGTTTACTGGCAGTATCTGAGAAGCCAAGCTGGGGTGTTCCTAAAAGAGGTCCTCTGGAGCGAACAATCTATTTTCGTCACCACCAGCCATGTTGTTTTGTCATTCAGCAGGATGCTACTGGGGAGTTTAAGCTGAATACAGGATTGAACTGTCAATTAAATGCTACGGAGGTTGCAATATTCAAGTTTGCTAAGCTGTTTATAGGCCACAGTATCCGCAAAAGACTCATAGAAAAAAAAATATCTGGGTTATTCCAGAGTTGTAGCAAAAAGGGCTTGACAAGATCCACACATCTGTTCTGATTACCACGGATGCTGTGGTGCTGTCCCTCTCTGAAACAGACTTTCGACTGCTTATTCTCCGCAGTTCCTGTGGCCAAACCCTGGAACAGAGGGCAGGAGCCCTCTATAGTCACTGCAGTGACTGTCATGTGGCATATCGTTGCCATTAAATAAGCACAGTAATATCTGAACCCGGCGCAGAACAGCACAGAACACTATAACACAGAACAGCATAGAACAGTACAACACAAAACAGCACAGCACAACACAGCACAGCACAGCACAGCAAAAGACCAGACCAGGGTAGAGCAGAAGAGAACAGAGAAGCCCAGTACAGACTCCAGCTCTGTGTGCTGGTCGGTGGCTCGCCTCACTCTCCTTGGTATTTTTTCCTCCTCTCTCCCCCCCTTTGCCTGAGCTGGAGATGTGCGTGACTGGAGAGCAAGTGCAGGCGCCGGGAGAAATAGCTTGGCGACCCAGTTAGGTCTAAAAGGGCTGAGTGTGCCGCTCAGACATTCATCCTTAAATGGATTCACAGAGACCGGTCCCCCGTTTAACCACAAGCCCATGTTGCACAATAGACATGCAGGCGTACAGGGATGCCTTTCAGAGTGATATCGCCCCTGACAGAGCTCGCACGAGAGTGAAATGACTCGTGAAAAATTTCCGCCGCGGCTCTGTGGCCCCATCACAGCAGAATTCCAGCGTAATGGCATGCATAGTGCAGTACCACGGCTATTTACCTAATTACCAATGTGTGGTTTTATACCAAGGAAAAGAGAAAGATAGTATTCTGTGCTTGAACATAGCTCTTTTGCACACAAACAAAACAAGTAGATACAACGTACGCATTCCACCAACAAAATTAGGCAAACAACGTGCGCACACACACACACATTCACAGACAGACATCAACTCAAATTAACTCAGTTACTGCAGCTGTTGTAGTGTAGTTACATTTCATAATGAAATGCTGTGAGACAAAATAGGTGTGAAAAACAAGCCTTAACAAGGCTTAATTGTAATTTCATCAAAATGTAACCGAGCAAAAATGTGGACAGCCAAATGTGGACAAAAAACACGACATGCATCATTAACAACCCAAAATGTCCACCATTACATTTCTTGTTTTAACACACACATCTATATTTTCCACCCACCAACTTTTGCAATCGCAGCCAAAAAAACTCTCTGCATCTTCGAATGCTAATTACAATCACCTACAAATTATAGATATCCACGGGCGGTCTGTTCTACCTATACATAATTGAAAACCTCAACACTGGGTAAGGGGGTGGTGTGGGTGGGGAAGGGGATGCAGATAAGCCGTCAAAACAACCTCTTCACTGGGCGGCTGCACTCCCCCGCATCCCCTCCCTGGTGGGCTGGTACTGCGCTGCCTGCCTGTGAGTGCGGGCTATTGGCTAGGACTGATGTTCTTTTCTGTAATACACTTTAAGCCAGTGCCTAAAGCTTAATTATCCACAAACTGTGATTAATTGTTTTTAATTACTGTAACCCATTAGAGCCTGAGATATGCACGGGTACACAAATGAGGTCATTCCATCAGACACAAACAAATGAAGGTAAAAAAAATATCCAAAGTAAATTATCCACGTATATGTATCTGTAATGAATTGGAATAAGTACTGGAGGAAGTTTGTAAATATTGCATCATGCTCTGAGGTGCAAATATATTTGTCTATATTCAATGCTAAATGTCTAAATGTATCAATAAGGCACTGCAAATATATTGATAAAGGAATATGAGTTAAGCACAAGTTACGTTATTATTTTAATCATGATTGCAGGCCATAAATAAAACATTAAGTACAAGCAAAGTCTACTAAGTCCTGTAAGTCCAATCAACAGTGATTAAATAAGGCCAATAATAGCTAATACCAATGGTACTGTACAATAGTTAATGAATACATGTAGGCTATAATACTTTACATGTACAGGTACAGTTCGTAGGCTACTCAGCTCATATCAACTGTCCCCTCCGCCTTCAAACAAGCAAGGGTGACACCACTACTGAAGAAGCCTACATTGAACCCTGCTCATGTCGAAAACTACAGACCTGTCTCACTGCTTCCCTTCCTATCCAAGACGCTAGAAAGGGCAGTTGCAAAGCAAGTCACCAACTTCCTAAACCAGAACGGATTACTTGACCCAAAACAATCTGGTTTCAGAAGTGGACATTCAACTGAAACTGCGTTACTCTCAGTGACTGAAGCTCTAAGGACTGCAAGAACGGAAGGACTATCCTCGGTCCTCATACTACTAGACCTATCTGCAGCCTTTGACACAGTCAACCACAAGATCCTCCTGAGGATACTCACAGCCATGGGAATCACAGGCGTTGTCCACTCATGGTTCAACTCCTACCTCTCTGGACGCACCTTCAGTGTGTCATGGCAAGGGAAGCTGTCTACGACTCACACCCTCTCCACAGGCGTACCCCAAGGATCAGTGCTGGGACCCCTTCTGTTTGCAATATACACGTCCTCCCTGGGACGTGTCATTCAAACACATGGGTTCTCCTACCACTGCTATGCTGATGACACCCAGATGTACCTGTCGTTCCGTCCAGAGGACACCACGGTTTCGGAACGCATCTCTGCCTGCCTCACCGACTTGTCAACATGGATGAAGGACCACCACCTACAGCTGAACCTGGCCAAGACAGAGCTCCTGGTGATCCCAGCTAAAGAGCCGCTCAGTCACAACATCAACCTCAAGATAGGCTCCACCATCGTGACCCCAAGCAAAGTCGCCAAAAACCTTGGCGTCATGATTGATGATGAGCTGTCATGCTCCAACTACATCAACTCAGTCACCCGGACCTGTCGAATCCAGATGTCCAACGTACGGAATATCAGACCTGTGCTGACACAATATTCTACACAACGACTGGTCCAGGCCACGGTCCTGTCCCGCGTTGACTACTGCAACTCACTCATGACAGGTCTACCTGCTTGTGCGCTAAAGCCTCTGCAGATGATCCAGAATGCGGCGGCACGGTTGATCTTCAATCAACCCAAAAGAACCCATGTTACTCCTCTATTTATTGAGTTGCACTGGTTACCGATCGCCGCCCGGATCAAGCACAAGGCATTGACCCTCGCCTACAAAACCATCACAGGAACGGCCCCAGCTTATCTGAAGGACCTACTAACGCCTTATGTTACTGGAAGAGATCTGCGCTCATCCAGCACAAGCCGTCTGGCTCTGCCATCCAGTCGCTCTAGGTACTCCCAGTCAAGATTGTTCTCCGTGGTGGTTCCCAAGTGGTGGAACAGTCTCCCAGAGGCAGCAAGACTAAGCACCTCTCTTGCAGCCTTCAAGAAACAACTAAATACATTCCTCTTTCGAGAGAATCTACTAGACTAATGATTGAACTGGCCTTGCCCCAGGGCAGAATCCTGACATTATGTTTAGTTTAGTTTAGTTTGTGAGTGTGTGTTTGTGTGTGTGTGTTCTCATTACTTCCTCTTTATAAAAAAAAAAAAAAAAAAAACTAACCCCTCTTTGTAATTGCACTTGTTGTTCTGTATGTCTCCTGTGCACTTTGTATTTGCTTGTGATGTTGGCTTGATTATGTCCTCTTCTGAAAGTCGCTTTGGTTATAAAGCGTCTGCCAAATGCAATGTAATGTAATGTAATGTAATGTGATGCATGTATGAATATGTACATGTCACCGTACCAGTGTTAAAATGCACATGAATGGTCTTCCTAAGCCCTTACACTATAAACACATCCACAAAGGCTTATCGTTTATTTATAAAGGATTACCATGTTTATGATTGACCTGTTTATAAACACCTTCCCATGGTCTTATTGCAATTTATAAATCTTTCACCTTCTCGTTGTAATCGAGAATATAATCACAATGTTGAATCAAACACGTTGGCACACCGGGAAAATGCCCTGCATACCAGATTACCAGTCCAGCCCTGCAGGTACTGTATGTGTATTTATGATTCTGATCATCCAAATCTTGGGTGCATATTATAAAAAACTAAGTTGCCACTTGCTACTCTCAACCAACTTTCAATAGAATTTGTCTTTGTGAAGAAAGTGAGTGTTTTGCGCCTAGCGAGCGTCTTACCGATGCAGGCCTCGCGGTGCTCCTGGAAGCCGGCGCTGCAGACACACCGGCCGATGGGCACCAGCCACTCGCCCTCGGCGCTGCAGTACATCTTGGGCGTGTCCCTCTCCTCGGCGTGGTCCACGCACTCGCCGCGCACCTCCACCAGCGAGGACGAGTCGGCCCCCGTCACCACGTCGGTGAAGACGGCCAGCCCCCGCGCCACGCCCTGGCAGCGCTTGTAGTAGACGCGCACCGACACCACGGCGATGCAGGCGCCGATGTCCTGGAAGGCCAGGTAGAAGCCGCGGCGCGACAGCGGGCCCACGCCGCGCACCTCGGTGTTGAGCTTGAGCCGCCGCACGCCCAGGTCCACGCCCGTGAAGCTCTCGTCGGCGGCGATGGTGTCGATCTTGACGTACTGGTTCTCCCAGATGGTGGCGCGGCCCAGGTCGCGGTCCACCTCGTAGTAGTAGAGGTTGAAGGTCTCCTTGCAGGTGCCCAGCACGCCGGGCATGCTGTTGCAGTCGCGCAGCGTGAACTTGATCTCGATGTAGATGCGCCGGGCGCCCTCACGCGGGATCCAGTTGGTGCGCAGCCAGTTGTTCTGGCTGGGGCTCATCACGTTGCACACCTGGTAGGTGTGGATGGGCGTGAAGTACTCGTCCATCTCATTGATGGCGTCCCACTGGAGAATTAATAAACAGAAATAAACAGAAATAAGCATAGATACTACATGTATACTGTACATACATACATGCATACATACAGTACACACACACATACATACAGTGCGCATTAATACATACACTACATACAGTCGGTCCCCCTACAATGCACACCCTTTACCGAGGTAATGCCACGTCATCCACCTCGGTACGTACCGGGCCTAGCTGCAGTGTACCCAAACAACCGCCGGTTGCTATTAAGCAAAATACATCCCTGATGTCTACTTAACTAAAATAAGATGCATTTGTCTAATATTTGGAGACATCGCCTTGCTCTTTCTGCGGGGAATTAAGCGCCTCTCTCCCTCGCTCTCTCTCTCTCCCTCTCTCGCCCACACACACACACACACACACACACACACACACACACACACACACACACACAGTTTGGAGAGGACGCATTTAAACTGTAACAGTTTAGGCAGTAGGGGAGAGCAGGGACTCATGAAACTCGGGACGAATGAAACACTGCGATTTACTCGAAAACTTTAACATATCCGATAGTATGAAAAGTCAAAGTTGTCAGGTTTACAGGCAAAAGGGATTTTAGTGTCAGTAGACACTGTCGGGACGAATGAAACACCCGTTTCATCCGTCCCTCTCGCCCATTGACTTAAAGCAGGATCAAAATAAAATGGAGCACTTGAGATGACTATGTTCCAACTTGTCTTGAGCACCGTCGTAGCGCAACAAATCATTATCGTAAACATAGCCTAGATAATTGGAAATTACAAAAAATAGGCTACATTTTATAGACTTTGGCTAAGCCGACTCCTCTACCTGTTTGAATTAGTGCAGCCTTACAGGGAGGACGTTAATTTGGCATAGGTCAACTGCAAGAGACTACTAATTTGTGACTTGACGTGATGTGTGAATAATTAGGCTACGATATGCAACAGGCATATTTAGCCGCACTCAGTCATTCATTGGGTGAATGTCCCGACACTGTGTGTCCGCGTGCATGCATGGGGTGGGGAAAAATACATCAAGCGTGCCATCACCACCCATCCCCCCGGACCCACGAAACCCACTGAAGATCCAAGCAATTGTAGTCTGTCAGTATTTTAGTGTGGGCCCAGGTAGTTGAATTCATGGCATGGCCTGGTTATCTCAATAGTGCCAAGAAGATGTTTGCCCTCAGGCTAGTGTGTTCATAAAGCGCATGTTCGATTTGCTGTAATAGGCTACGATCAGTAAGCCTCAACTTGTCTGTCGTGTCTTTTCCTTCTTTCGATATTTTGTAAAATAGGCCCACGTTAAAGCCTAACGATAATAGGTCTAAATAAGGCTAATAAAGTAAGCTAAATAAGTTAGGCCTAAATAAAGTTGTTTTAGCCTATGAACTCAGGCAATGCAGAAATTTGCGGAGGGATTTTGGATATCTTGGCCTATAGGCTACCGATGGCTTTATGAACTTCATGACTGGGCTACAAGATAGTCGGGTAAACATATTGACTTGTAGACCACCAACATCTGATGCTGAAGTGGGGGAGGGTGTTTTTTTTTCACTTCAAATGTTCCCCGACACACACACACACACACACACACACACACACACACACACACACACACACACACACACACACACACACACACACACACACACACACACACACACACACACACACACACAGAGATACGCGCTAATCGCTCTCTCTCTCTCCGTCTCTCCCTCTCTTTCTCATTGTTGCTATACGTGCATCTGGATAGGCATAGGCAGTGTGGTCACCCAGCACATTTTCATAGAAATGCTGTGGGTTTTTTTTTTTTTTAATGAAATCTTTATTCAGTTATTTGTGAACAGTCTCTGCGTTTCACTTTCGATGTTGCGTCACCGTGGACAAGTGTCTGCTCGAAAACTTAATGCAAAGCGGCAAAAATGTTCAGAACGTGTTGAACTTTTCAGAACATGAATGTTTGTCTGTGGGGGATGGGTGGGTTACAGCAGTGCAGTGCAGTGCACGGGACTGCACAGCCTTTTGTGACATGTCGTGGCGCGACAGGTTATCCAGCCTCCGAAGGAGTCATAGTTCCCCAGTCATAGCCTACTGTTGGTTCGCATCTCCACCGACGCAACTGAATTTGCAGTCCTAATCACAGATGATTAGCCACACCTGGTGTAACAGATGTATTGTCATGTGTGCATCACATCCCCAGTTAACCGGAATCCCGTCGATCGCGCACAACAGCGCATTGAAAGGATGAAATGTTCACAAGCACCAATACAAAAAAAACGTCTTCAACCTATTAGTCCGTAGGCTATCCTGAGGATATCCGTTCCTGACTTGAATAGGTAGTGCAGAAATAATTAACAAACATCACTTAGCCTATAAGTCAGGAGCGGAATTGAGACGGTGAATGCAGGACAGAATAATGAAAACAAAACATCGTCGACTGGCGGTCTTGTTTAGGGATCACGCTTGTGTTATTATCAAATACCCAATGTTACGTGCGCAATTGGCTGACTCTTTCCACTTGTAGCCTAAAACTGAGGGAGGGATCAACATACAATGAGCTACACTGAAGCAGATTACTCTGCTTCGCAAAAAAAACCCCAGTGCACCAATAATACCCCCGTCTTCAACCTACTATTTAGGCTACCAGATATATAGGCTAGTAATAGTATTAAGTTGTGCTACCTTGTTTTTTGTGGTAACGACAGTGTAGATCAGGTAATAACCTGCAATAGGGGAAGCGGCATGCGCCAGTTTTAAAGACGGAATGTCGTCGCCAAATGTAAAATCACCTCTCTCATGCTGACATGACGGGGCACTACTTCATTAGGCTACAATGTTGTTCATGTCTGTTTGACTCACACTATACGAGTGGTTCAATTTGTGTTTTTGTGCTCATCGCACAAATGAGACAGACAGGCTTGCTTGATAGGGCTACACAAAGCAAGCGACATCGGTCCACTCAAAATGGTCCGAACTCCGCCGCTTGATTTCATGTCTCCTCAGTCTCTCCATTACGGTTTATTAGCCTACTCTGTTTTGCTATTTTCGTTATTCTTAGCCCTGGCATTACAGATGAAGCAACTGTGATCAGTGAGGTTGTGGAAACGGTTGAATAGGCCTATGGTCCTAAATTGGGTTATTGTGGTTGTGGTCTTGTTTAGGGCTCACACTTGTGTTATTATCAAATGCCCTATCAAATGCCCAATGCTAAATAAAACATTTGCTGACTGTATTTCTACTACTACTAAAACTGGGGGACGGGCAAGGACGGAAGCACAAACAGACCATAGACACAGGCAGACGCTGCTCTGCAAAAGCGGTGCTATACTGCCCCCCGCATTCCGAATGGCCACAGGGTGTAATGATCACGGTACGCTGTCGCGGCCCGGCACGGTAATGAGCAGATTGAAGTTACACCATCTGTACATATATACATAGTACATCAGAGCCGGCTCTGACCTCCATGGGGCCCTAGGCAAAAATATGCCAAGAGGCCCTCATAAAGCGCGCAACCACCCCACCGACCCCCCCCCCCCCAACCCCAAAACGCGAACCACAGACACAAAATTTGACTCAAATCAAGCTTAATTAAAAAGTCTCCCTTTCTGCGCTCTTGAGACAAAAACATCAATAATGCCATAACAAATTGTGAACATGTAGACAACGGTGGCTGTACTGAACATGCGACTACCTCATCAGCTGCAGGTGTACCTGGCTCATCTGTGTAGGCCTCCTACCTGAACATTGTGCTGGCCCTCCACTGGCTGACTGACTGGAGTCTGAGCTGGTCAGAAACTTAAGCATATAGCGCCTGTAAAATATAACTTAGGCTTCAATTAATTTAATAGCTCCATCAAATTGTTTGAATTTAAAATTACCATATTTTATAGCCTGCCCCCTAGTAGCTTGCCTTTAGTAATCTGGTCTAAAACGTTTTTAAAAAATAAATGAATAGGCCTATGATAAGAAACTCATATGTAAAATAAATTATTTAGCTATATAACATGTGTTATTATGAATGTTATCACACATTATTGTGAATAATGTTGTGTTCACTATTTATTGGGATTCACCTTTGTCACAAGTTTCAGTCATTCACCAAAGGTCTATCCAAGCAAGCCGTGCCCCCTTGCTATAGTTATCACCCCCCACACACACACACACACATGCACGGCACTCCTTCTCCCTCTCACTCACTCCCTCCTCCTCCATTGCTTAGACTGCACGGACGTCTTATCAAAAATCTTAAGCGCCTGTCATAATCAAAATCAATGTCGGTGTATGTTGATATTTGTTTCTAAACAATCGAGAGGCAGCCACGCATACAACAGCGCGCGCTCAAACTCACACACACACACACACAGAGAAAGGGCACCGCTTCTCTCACACTCCCTCTTTCGTTGCTTCGACTGCACTGACGTTTCATGGGCTAAACGAACGGCTCGTCAGATTATGATTCAACTAGTACACCTTTCGAAACAACAGTAAAACGTTGACAACACCACCCTTTCCTCTCACATTCTCTCTAGCCTAGGCTACCTGTGTTGATTCAGTTGAACTAATTGCAAAAGCTAAACGAAACGCTACTCAGCTTGTGGTTCTCAACAACTTCTACCTTTTAAAACAACTAAAACGTGAATCGCCATTTTTACAACATGTGACTGTATCGAAGACCTGGGCACTTTTTAACACGGCATTGTTGTGCAATACAAAGGCCCATTGACACTTCTGCTCCATACGAAATTATTGCCACAGAAGAAGGATCACAATGACTCTGAGTGGAAGCATACGGAGTTACGTTGCCTACCTGAGGGAGTTACGTTGCCTACATTGATGGTTGCATACCCTACCCTACCCCGAGTTACGTTGCCTACCTGACTGCTGTTCTCGACGCTCATTGTCATGAATTTTCTTTTTCTTTTTGTTGTTTCCGCAGGGAAAATGACGTTTCATGATGGACGTTTCACGTTTTGTGTGACGGAATCAATAATAAACAATGAAATCAGTTCGCGGCTTTTTTTTTTTTTTTTTTAAACTGTCAACGTCAGTAATGTAACGGGTCGCGCGAGGCCTTACGCTGAGAGCGTAGTGAGCGTATTGGGCGGGCCGGCTCTGAGTACATACATACATACATGGGTGGTTGACATGACGTGGCCTTTTTTTGTTCCCCTATGTCAAAGTTATGTAATTTTTATAAAAATGTGCTAAAAACTGTGTTTATGTTGTTCAGAATGTGCAGTTGTATACGTTCATATAAATCACTTGCCACATTAATCTTCAATTTATTCACAATTTAGAGCCAAAGTAGAAAAAGCTCATATGGTGTGACGGTTCCAATCCATGTCCCAAAGTTTGATTTTGAATTTAAACTGGAAAATGTACTCCTTTTCTGTATATTAAGTCATGTAATTATAGCCAAGACATACATTGATGAGCCTATTTAGTGAAGATTTCAGGCATTATAAATTTGAAGCCACCATTAACTGAAACATTTTGGTCCCAAAATTGATATCATATGGTGTGACACCTTATCTAAACTTTTTAACTGGCAATTGTATGGAAACCGTTGCCAAGTGAGGGGTCCTCATTCTTTCAGGAAGAACAATATCACCTCAGAAGGACATTGACAGCTATAAGATGAGTTTTAGCTCTTTACAATGTCCCAAAAAAATCAAGTTTATCCGACACCGCTGATCCAGTTCCATGTTGCATGTCTTTTGGTGTGACACATTTTGCACAAAAATAAAGACAATAGATTATTTTTTAGTTAATATAACCTTGAAAACTATCTTGTCATATTGCATTTAGCATGGTTTTACATAGCTAACATGAAAACACATCGCTTAATCTCATGAAATAAGGCAATGTAACCTCATATGGTGTGACAAAATATCATAAGGTGTGACTGTTTTCTTGTCACACCATATTACAATTTTGTCACACCATATGAGATGAGTTTCATTTTAATACATAAATACCATATATATTTCATTTTTCATGGCTAATATTCAGATTTGTTTGATATATTGATGCTTTAAAACATGTTAGTGGTGTATATGTATTATTCAGACACCAATATATCCACAATATCCATACATGAATATGAATTCATGATAACATGCTTCTTTTTATAATTTAAATGCTTCACCTTTCTTTTATTTGTTTATTTATTTACTTTTCAACTTTATTAAGATTGTAGCAGTTGGATCGAGGTGGCAAGTAAAGAAAGAACAAGGAAATACAGGAAAAATTGATCCTGGAAAGAGAGAGGAGGTCTTAAGGAAAAGACGAGAGAAGTAGATGCAAATATTTAAATTATGTATAGTAATATATGCCTTAATATTTGTATAATGTACATTGATAATTAGCACAAGAATGTTTTTGAGGGGCCACAAAGACATATGCATATGTTACACCCGGAATGAAATAGCCTGCTGTCTCAAACAATCTGAGCAGTGCAAGCGTTTTTTCTTGCTCTTGAAATGTGACTGGCTCATTTTTAGCGTAGTCTAAACCTGCAACAAATATGCACTTGTTCCATACCTAAAACACACACACACACACAAGAATATGGTTTGTCTGTTCATGTCTAGTTGCCAAATGTTTTACAGTTTTCAGTGGCATACTGTTTTAATGACCTTGCGGTCAGTCGTGGTTTTTACCCATTTTTTTATTGTCACTGTTTCAATTATATTTATTCTTATTTACTAATTATTTACAAAGCATTACTACTATTCTGTGATTAACAAAGCATTACTCTTACTTCAATGATTTAGCAAGCTTAAAATCCATCTAGTTAATAATAATCAGCAGTTGCAGGGTACCATGGAATGGATATCATTGACATGTTAAAAACTACCGGTTGTTACACATTTTTTTTACAATATTAAATATTTTTTTAATTTTCTTTGCAACATTGAAACAATGCCTTAATCCTTTATCAACCTGTTTGGTTATTTAATAAATGGAGTTCATGCATATTTTTGGACTTTGGAGTAATTAATCATATGGCGTGACGCCATGTCATTTGGTGTGACACTCATAATTAAGAAAATAAATAGGATATTTTGGTTATGAATCGTAAAATAATAGGTGTGATGGGTGGATACAAGTGGCATCTAATATTTCAGGTATTTTGGTATATTGCAACAAAGTACTTTCAGTTTAATTTTAAGTATTCAAAGATTTTGAGAAAATGTGTGACAGCGTGTGTTGATAAAGCAAAATAATATGAAATGTAACATATTTGCACCTTACAATGCTATACATATATAAAGTAATAATAAAGAATCAGGATAAATAAGCTTACATTATCACATGATGACCCTTTTTAATTTAATACAAAATAATGTTCATGTCACACCATATGATGCTTTTTGTCACTAATGCAATAAACTAGTGAAAAAATATACATTTAGGTCAAAAACTCAGGGGGTCTTCTATATATTCTTAAACTTAAGAGTTGGTAGAATGCAACATAAATAATTCCATGACTCAAATTCAAGGTTTTTTCAAAAACACCTTTTTTCAGCAAAATATGACAACCACCCACATACATACATACATACATACATACATACATACATACATACATACATACATACATACATACATACATACATACATACATACGTACGTACGTACGTACGTACGTACATACATACATACATACATACATACATACATACATACATACATACATACATACATACATACATACATACATACACATACATTCATATTATTATTTACGCACATAATGGCCCATACCAACATATGAACATACTGTGGTATCAGCACCCAGTAGGTACATATGTAGACAAAAGGTTTCAGGCGCTGTTGTGTTTTCTATTACAGTCAGACATTTCTGTGACATCTTAATGGTATTAATACACAAGGTCGTGTGCTTCTGTGTCATGGATTCTGTGTATGGAATATGGATATGTATTTGTTCTAGATCAAAGATCTCATGAAAACAAGGTCCAAAGAGGAAAAGGGAAATATTAATATTGTGTTACACTTGCCTGCTGACAGAAGTTAAACTGTACAAATGCATATTTAATGTGTCACTGTAGTAACCGAACAAACAGGGTCTCTGTGATTATTTCCTTTAACAATGACAGATAAGATTAAAATAAAAGAGCTTGGTTTGCAGTTTATAGATTGTCTTTTCATGCCTACAGACTTGAAACTTAAAAGCCTGTCGTGAGCGACATACAAACAACATTATGTTTACACACCAGAACGGATGAAGATTATATGTTTTCCTTCAAACGCGGCATCTAAATTGAGTGGAGGTTGATCAACCCTGAAAGAATCTTCATAAGAGAGCATAAACTGTGAGATTTTTTTCTGTTTCTGTACAGATGTTATATATGAAAAAAATGTATTTTTTTTAAACCAAGCCTATTCCAAAGGCCAGCCATTTATGAAACACATGACAAAAGACACAAATGGCATTTTCTATGCAGAAAATGTCACTGGTTATTGCCGTTCATGATGCCTATACATAACTTTATGCACTTATCCAAGAAGATAGCCATATTCACTCATGGAAGAGAAACAGCCTTATTCACTGGGTATCATGACATTGTAATGACTGTCACATACTAACACATGCAAAATCCCACTCTCCTGCCAATTTAAGTCACGTCCACAGCAAATACCACAGCTGTGCACGCTCTTCATCTGTAGCCAGAAAGCAAACTTCTGAACCGCTTCTGAGAGCTGAAAGAAGCTTGAAAAGCACACTCAAAGAAGCAGAGTGCCTTCAAAACCCTTGCAGCAGCTAATTTCCCCTCCTAATCATTACCAGTCATGTATAGTTCAAGGACACATTCAATTTACGGGATTTAAGGTGTGTGGGTAGTGTGTTAAGGGATGTGGTCTGTGTGTGTGTGTGTGTGTGTGTGTGTGTGTGTGTGTGTGTGTGTGTGTGTGTGTGTGTGTGTGTGTGTGTGTGTGTGTGTGTGTGTGTGTGTGTGTGTGTGTACTTATGTAATGTGTGTGTGTGGTGAGTGTGCAAATGTGTGCTTGCATGTGGTGTGTGTGTGTGTGTGTGTGTGTGTGTGTGTGTGTGTGTGTGTGTGTGTGTGTGTGTGTGTGTGTGTGTGGTGCGTGTGTGGTGCGTGTGTAAATGTGTGTGTGCTTGCATGTGCGTGTGTGTACCTATGTGTTTGAGTGTCTGAATCCTAGACCAGGCCTTAATTACTGCCAAGAGCCCCTCCTTGGTGCCCTCTCGGGACTGGGGAGGGGGGGCAGAGGCTGGAGGGGGTCTTTCTGGGGCTCTGGGACGCCCCTACGACTGAGAAGAGGCCAAGTTCAGGGCGGCGGAGCTAGGGGCCTTTCCGAGGTCAGCGCTTTCCCTTTCAATTAGCCACGGCCGCTCCTCATTATGAATGCGGGAGCTGGCCGGCCGGAGCGTGAGCAGAGCAAGTGAGCGAGAGAGAGAGGACTAGCCAGCTGACGGGGCACGCAAGAGCTGCTTCCCGGACTACTACTACTACTGCAAATCCACCCGTGGGAGACACATCCTCAAATCACACCCTTACACCCTCCTCCACCATACGCACGCACACGCACACGCACACGCACACACACACACATACACATACACGCACGCACGCACGCACGCACGCACACACACACACACACACGCGCACACACACACACACACACAAACACACACACACACACACACACACACACACACACAAACACACACACACACACACACACACACACACACACACACACACACAGCCCCACCAATATCTTTGTGGGGCCCTCCCATTGACTCCCATTCATATTACTTTAACTCTAACAATAGCTAAAGAGTGATAAACTTATTTCACCAGTAAAAACAAAATACCCCAGCAAAAGGGGTCAAAACCTGTGGTCTAGGATTTGGGCCCCACATAGAGCGAGGGCCCCACCTTGTTGGTGTGCTCCAATAGCAGTGGCCTCAAGAAGGTAAATTGGTGCAGTACACACACACACACACACACACACACACACACACACACACACACACACACACACACACACACACACACACACACACACACACACACACACACACACACACATTCCCTTTTTCTCTGGTGACACCCCAATTAAACTGGCCAAGACAGGAGCTAACATCTCAACCCATCATCATGATGACTGACCACCACCAGGATTTTCAGCTCCTGCTCCCTCACTCCCAACACCGCCCCCACCTGTTCCCAACCACAGAATAAAAAGAAGGAAGGACTTGGTTACAAAAAGATATATAAAAAAATACAGATAACTAAAATGTACTCTGAGAGTGCAGACATCCGCCAAGGAAGCCGTTTGTTATTATAGATAGATTTCCAGGCAACGTCACACGGTAACAAAAGGTAACAACTGCGCATGCGAGGGGCAGAAAGCCGCGCAGTTCAATATTGTTTTCTATCGACGCTGTGGATAACTTGTCTAAGAAAGTGGGATTTTAAGATGCTGATCTATTTTCAACTGTACTTGCAGAGTTAGTTATGTGATCGGGATGATTTGTATACCTTGCACAGGGCATCCGGTTTTTAGGAAATGTAGGTTTTAATGAGTTTAAAGGTTTTTTGTGATAAAGCAGGTTGTTGCACCATAGCATTTCAATGCATTGTTATTATAGCAGACTTTAGCACTGTCTTAATGCTATTGATTATACACTGGAGAGGGCATTCATATTGTTAATAACCGAATTACCAACTTCCAACTGTAATTAGATCCTAGTTGTTTTAAAACTGGTAACTTGCTTTAGCAAGCTCACACACTAGTGGTGGTGCTAGCTAGCGAAAGCTAGCATAAACGATTGCAATGTTGTTATGACACAGATGTTTAAGTTATTAGAGATCTGTTGTCCGTTTTTCATCTCCTTACAATTGAAATACAAAATGTAGATTAATCTACAAGTAGAGTCTTGAGATCTAGTAGCAATGCAACATCAGAAATGGGCTGATTTTGTCCAGGTAATGTAGCGCGCTAGCTAGCAACGCTTATTGATATTCGGTAGGTAGCATTGCTACCAAGCTGTACTGTTTCAAATGGTTTATATGTCAGGTCGTATATTCAACAATACCCCCCTTTCAATTTAAATTTACATTTTATGTAAGATGGGAGACTCATGTCTGACTTGGAGGTAGTGGTTACTTAGTTGTCCAGCTAACACGCTAACGTTCGCTGCTAGCTAGCTAGCTAGCTAACGTTATCAGATGTTCAAATTCACCAGGTTATTCATTTGGTACGGTCGCCTTTCCATTTAAATGCCGGTTAATCAAGTGTATGAACATATATTCTATGAACAACTATCTGCCAAAAGTCGCACAAGCAGATGTTTACATTTTGTATGTATCTCGTCAAGTCTGCACCAAGCACAAACAGCACACTGCCTGAAGTTGTAAGCACTCCTGTTGTGGCACATGAATGATCGTTTTACATCCAAGCAAGATCCTTTGCACTCTCGGTCACTCCCCCTTTTCCCTCAATGCAGTGTACAAAAACATCGGAGTAGAAACGTTATCAAGCACGTTTTACCAACAGTGTCAGCCCATTGGCAGCCTTCAGATGTAATGCTATTAGCACTGTAAATATCCTGCCTTTTTATCATGAAACCTAGACCTAGGAAAGGCTCTAGGTGGCAAAATTACGATTGGGGATGGGTCGGGAGAGTGTGTACCGGCCGTTTTTTATTTAAAAAACAGCAACTAGCAAAATAACAAAAAGTAACACACGTAGATTTTAACAGAGCTGTATACTGTTTTTCTATGGCCGTAGAAGCCTTTCTGCCCCTTGTCGCCGTGCGCAGGCGCGCTGTTAGTAAACATGAAATCTATCTATAGAACATTTGACCATGTTACACCCGATTTTTGTTTTATGTCTTTCTGCCTTCTTTTTGTGGAGTTTGAAACTGTCCTGTCACGCAGTTCAATTTGCAGTCACTAGGGGCGTCTAGATTTGTACGCTCACAATGATGAAGAATCTTTAAAAAGATCCTAGTTCCGCTTTGTGATCCGGATCATCACCAGAATTAAATCACTTGTTCCTTAGATAATTTCCAACAACTCCACCAAGTTTCATCCAAATCCATTCATAAGTTTTTGAGTTATCCAGCTGACAAACAAACAAACAGACAGACAAACCAACGCAACCGAAAACATAACTTCCTTGGCAGAGGAAGGAGAAAATAAGGGAAAAACCTCAAAAGAGTTTCTGTTGAAGGGATTGAATAAGGTGTATTACGGTGTGCGAGGCAAGGGCCGGCCAAAATCCTCAGAGACTTAAAGATACAGGGGAAAAAAACGTTCAGGTGAAGTCTCATTTATCACTGATGACATTGCCAGTGATGAAGCCGAATTCAATAAATCGTAACTTTTGAAATGCTCCATGTGGTGTGTACACCCTGGAGGTGTTAGTTTCAGCCCCCCCAGCCCCCACCCCTTTTCCTTCTGCGCCACACACAGGATGACTTCCATCAACTCCGGGGTGATGGGTGATTCCCGTAAAAATACCTCCTTCGCCCACACCTACTGCTATTGAAAACACCAAAAAAAACCAGCCGTCTAAAGGAGCGCAAACCCACCCAATAGGCAATCAGCTCAGTCTGTTGCCACCCTCCATCCAGACTTTAAAACAGCCATGTTTCAAAGCTTGTTATTATTTCAGTGTGAAAACCACTTTTCCCACCTCGCTCTAAAGTGGTTTGTTTACAAGGACAGAAGTGCCACAGCCAGAGATGTAAGTCCAGAGTCAGAGAGTGGCTGTCTCTGTCTGCTGCCAAAGTCTGTGGTGTTGTGCTGTGAAAAAGTTTGATTCACATCAACAATAACTGCTGTCTGCTATGCCAGAGGGTATGCGAGCTGCATCTCTCTGTTCCTCTGTCACTGTATCTCTCTCTTTCTCTCTCACGCTCTCATTCTTCCTCCGTCTTTCTATCCCTTTCCCTCGCTCTCTCCCTCTGTTTGTCTCGCCTCCCTATCATATTCTGACGAAACATATTTTCATTTCACTGTCTTTAAGCCGGCCCATCTGTTTGACCATCCATTCACCCAGCCATGGCAATCACGATTACATTGTTCGTTGGGTTTTTGCGGCCGAGGTTGCGAGGCGCATGAATTCCCCTGTCTGCTCTGCGCGAGTGTTGCCAAACGGGTCTCTGTGTGGCTTCCAGCACATTCTAATTAGTCTCAGTCTCTCTCTCCTACACTCCTTTTTCTAAGCACGCGCCTGTGAACGTGTGTGTGTGTGTGTGTGTGTGTGTGTGTGTGCGTGCGTGTGTCTGTCTGCCTGGTGTGTGAGGCTCATAGCTTGCTGAGATGAAAGTTCTGAGGTTGTGATGGCTGTTTGTACACACACACACACACACACACACACACACACACACACACACACACACACACACACACACACACACACACACACACACACACACACACACACACACACACACACACCATGCTCCTTCGGGGGCTTCTAGCTCTTGCCGATTGGAGGTCTTCCAGAGTGCAGATCATCCCCAGCCGATCTCTCTCCCCAGCAGCCCCATCCACTGCCCGTCCAGCACCCCCCCGCGCCCGCCCAGCACCCCCTCTCCCTCTTCCCTTCATCTTCATCTCCTCTTTATTACGTCATGAGCGAAGTCAAGGCTGATCAGCTAATTGCCAGCTCGCAACCTGGAAGTAGACCTTTCATTGCGCCTCCTTGAAAGCACCTCTCCTCTCCTCTCCTCTCCTCTCCTCTCCTCTCCTCTCCTCTCCTCTCCTCTCCTCTCCTCTCCTCTCCTCAAAGGTGGTGCTCATGGTGTTTACAGTACTGGGTTATGTACTATGTACGCTCTTCACTGGCGCAGCCGATGCTCTTTGGGATCTTGATTTCAGTGCACAAGTAATTACCCAAACCCAATCGGTATGCAAACGTGGCATTCAAAGTTAAATATTAATATGTAGCTGATACAGAATCATTAAACGGGGCTCAGCAGATTTTTGCTGACTAATGCCTGGGCTGCTGAGTTGATGTCAGTTGCTTGTCAGTCTTTACATGACTCTCTGAGAGAGGAATATGAAATTCGGATCCAAAAGCAATAAGCCAAATCTGTACTGCTCAAAGTCTTTGTCATTTTCAAGGTTGGTGCTGGGCAAATAAATGTGTTAAAATATTTTTTTATCGATCGACGTCATGGGGAGAGATGATTGAAATACAGATGATTTGGGATTGATCACAGGCTATAGCTATTACTTCGATATACAACAGATCTCATTTAGATGACAAAGCAAAAAGCAGAAAGTTTTAAGGAACTTTGCTTTCTGTTTGCATTTAATGCAGATAAGTGGTCTTACATTTGAAGATGGATGCCACATCCTGGGTAACAGTACACAATGCAAACAGTGCAGTCCCTGCACTGGTAGAAAAAAAATGCATTACAGAATTAGATGGAGCTAAATTAATTGGCAGTCTGGAGAAGGTTGACATAGATAAAATGGTAAGACTTTGTAAGAACCCAGATAGCAGGCCAAACTTTATAAACACATTCATAAAGGGTTGTAACTCTTATCATTACTCATTATTGACAGGACTGTTCACTCATGACTTATATTGCATTATATTGCATTTTACAGCTTCAACAGACTCAGAGCCCTCTTTGATCTGAACATCTCCCAGATTATCAAGAAGCAGACATATCTTTATAATACACTGTCAATTAAGGTAATTAAAAAGCCTTGGCTTACTCAATTGCGTAGTGTTTGTGATTGTCAATGGTCGTTGATTGTTTTGTTTTTCAATAGGCACCAACAATTAAAATCAAAAGATAGGCTGCTACCTTTGAAAATATATCCGTTAATAAACAGTGTGTAGACTTATAAAGTTTGCCATATCAGGTCTTGATTACCAGGACCTTTAAATCATGTCCTAAGCACTTACAACGCCAGTGTTAAAAAAATGCTACTTGAAACTGCGACAGGCTTGCTCAGGATCGATCTTCATGAAACATATAAACTCCGAATGACATTTTCACGTTTCAATTTTCATTTTACGACGAACCATTCCTTTAACTCACTGAGCTAAAAGCGAGAGCTGCCCAGAAGAAGAATTACTTCAGTCCACAGCCCCAAACGGCTCTTTTGAAAGACACAAGTTATGAACCACAAAAAAGTGAACCTGGGAGAGGAAATGTCTCTTTTTTACCTCAGAAGATCCCATTTCAGATTAGGAGCGGGGAGGGGGAAGTCCTCAGGATTTGTTCTGCAGCAAAATAACAGCCCATCTCTGCTCTGGCATTTGTGGTGACAGTGAAAGTCCTGCAGAGCTCCAGCGTGGCATATTAATGTGTACTGTGCCATGCCCTCCCACAGTTTTGGGAAGATATATATATATAAAATATCACCCCCTGACTGTGTTTCTGCCCTCAACCGTACAGTGCAGTGCACTGATGGCTGCAGACTATTCTCCACCTCTGAACGTTGCTGAGCAGTGTTGACAATGATAACCTTTTCCCAAGATGGCAGTTAATTGCATAGGCCTGGTGTGTAGACTGCCAAACCAGAGGTATAAAGGCCCAACGGATGTTCTCACTGTAATTACAGTCCCCACAACAGTACAGGATGAGGGGCTGGGCTCAAAGTGGCTCTGAACTGTTAAAAGTTACCTATTTCCATACTCAAGCCATGTTCTGCAGATCTTTTCACTTTCTCAAAAAAGAAAAAAAAAACTGTGTGGCAACAGAACAGACACAAAATGACTTGATTATCTTCGACCATTGTGCCTAATCAAATATATTCATAAAACTGTTATGAAATCAGCATTTAAGTTTAAATGAAGGTGGTGGTGTTGTTTCTCTCCTGTGACAAAAGCACCTGGGCCAGACTTCACAAGTCACACACATGCTGTAACTGGGAGGTCACTTTCATCAAGAGTTGGCAAGAGGGACTTCCTCAGAGTTTGCATGCAACTGCTGTATATCTTCAGTGAAATTAATTTGCCTTTTGTGATGACTCTGGCACACGCCCAGTTCTCAGTGTAGGCCTTGCATGCATGGGTTCCGTGGGTTGTTTATAAAAACACTTCACACGACACTTGACTACAAACATGTTCTCATCTTTTCTTGTGCCAGGTAAAAGTTTTTACCCTTGGAAAGCCTTTTTAAAAAGTCATTTGGAGATGAAAGAATTATCAGAATCTGTTTTTGCCAGGTCACAGGGTTAATTAGCTTATAGTATTGGATTTCACTCTGCTGTGCATTGCTCTGCATTGTGTGAGAAATTACCCAAATATCACTGCTGTATTCATACAGATGTCATTTTCATTCCCACTCTTAACTTCCTGTGCAAAACTTTTGTGCAGAGAAAATGATAGGGGGTAGAAATGGGCCAGTTGTCCCGGGCACAGGGAGAGGGGCGACCCAGAATTGTGTCCTCATTATTGTTTGTATAGGGTGGGTGGGGGGCTTATACATTACTTTGTCCAGGGCCCGGCCAAAGTTTTTAGCAGCCCTGTGCTGGTGTCTTATGATCTATTTGACTGCAGAAGATCTACAATTTTCTTCATTATCGTAAGATTCGAGCCGTGCCAAACCTATTCGATCTCAGCAGTGTGGCCTGTTCTATCAGAATCGCTATTGAAATGGATTTGTTTACAGAGATGTGTGCTGAGATGGAGCGAGAGACATGCTCTTGTGATGAAAACATGCCTAATTAATAGCGTTCGTTTGAAAGACATAAGCCGCATGATACCTTTCAACATTCCTCTCGCACCTGCCATTCCTAAAATTTTATCCAGACAATCACCTATTTCACTTGCAGCTTTTGCTACAAAAAAGCTTTTACTGTTTTTGGGAGAAATACACGTTTCATCTGGCCAGTATAAATACAAACAAAAAAACAAATTAGCGTTTTTTGGCTTGGTAAAGCAGCTGCTTTTACACATCTCTTGATTTCGTACCTCTGCACAAAATGTAATGAAGCACAGGGGCTAGTTTTCTAAATTCAGCTGTTTTACGATCATTTTTGCTTTTTGGCAAACTTTTACTAAAAAACGAACAAATGATATAGGCCTACTTTCTATTACCAGGCCATGTATTGCAGTGTATGGTGAACTTATGATCATATCATATGTTCATTGTGCCACATAATGCCTGTAATGAGCCTTAATCGCTGATCATGAATCATCTTAATTGCACTTCAAATAGTGAACACATGACTGGCAGAAGGTGATACCTGCGCTATGCAGTTCTCATAGAAGTTACGCCTGCCTAACAGCCGTGCAACTAGTCCTACTGTACAACCATCTGCCATGTCTTTGATGAATTAGTGTGGGAGGCTATTTTAATGCATTTAAGTGAGTATATGGGTTGTGTGTACGTGTGATAAATTTGCCTTCATGGTGTGTGTGTGTGTGTGTGTGTGTGTGTGTGTGTGTGTGTGTGTGTGTGTGTGTGTGTGTGTGTGTGTGTGTGTGTGTGTGTGTGTGTGTGTGTGTGTGTGTGCATGTGCATGATGTGTCTGTGTGTGCATGCAGTAGCCTGGAATAGCTAGGTTATGTTGTGTGCTGACGCCACCATCTACCATAGCCTCACCTCCCCCAGACCTTGTCCATTCCGCAGCCCAAGGTCAGGGGGTTTTGCAGAGGTTGGGAGGCGACTGCCTACCTGGCGGGAAAGTGTCCGGTGTTGAGCTCCCTCCCCAGGCAAAGTCAGGGCTCTGGCCTCCTGATCTGCCCAATCAACTACCCGGCCTGCCCTTCAGGCACAGAGCAGTGGTGTGTTACTGCACATGTGCGGACGGAGCTCGGAGATGCCCTTGGACGGTGTCATTACTCAGGTGGTGTGTGATCTGACCCAACCTATACAGTGTACTGTGCAGGCAGAAAACTCCTTAGAAAAGACTGCAGATGCAACAAGACTACTTTTCTAAAGCAGGGAATCGACCTGCTGCTGCTGCTGCTGTTGGAAAGTGTCCAGATACCTGAAGGGCATGGGTTTGCTTATTATTAGAAAGTATAAATTGCACCACAAAACAACAAGCTGCATATTCTGTGACTAATTGATGGCCTATCTGTGTGTATTCACATACCCAGTTATTTTTTTAAATACATTTTGCTTCAATTTTTACATTTATTAATGTTATTCGTTATTGCCAAATCTTGCGTCTGTGTGTGGCATTGTATGTTTTTTGGTTTCCTTAGTTGGATGAAACAGATGTTGTTGTTTTACGGCCACATTGCAGTGCATACAAATAACCCTGGGGATGGTATGGGAAAGATACAGGATATTGGCACGCCAAGGCATGTGCAATGTCAAACTGTCATAGGCTAACCAGTGGGTGGAACTTGGCCATACCACAAGCTGCTGATTTCTTCAAAGCTATAGATTTGAGCTAAGAGGATCAGCAGTTTGTGTTTTTTCTTAGGATTAATGTCCTATATATATATCATTGACATGCATGTTGAGTGAATGTGAATTTAAAAGCATCAAATATCAACACGAACTGTGGTGTATTATGCATTTTAAAAACATTTGTCACTATATTTCTAAAAACCATCTTATTGACATAGCACAGTCACTAACGGGCACACTGGTATGTCTGTGCAAAGAAATTCATTTGAATTTGCTGGACACTGACCGTGTAGCTATTTGAAAAACCAAAATGTACAATACATTTATTAGCATAAACCACAATAGGGAAGTGCAGTTGGTCAAAATGTCGTTATGATGGAAGCAAATAGCCGGCAGACCATGAAGGCAAACAATTGTGGCCGAAACACTTGTGTTCCCAGCACAGGTGTGAAATACATATTTAAGTGAGCGTTTAAAAGAATAATGGTCGATTAGCATCACATCAACACAGAGGTTAGCGGGAAAGCACTCCTAATTGTAGCCATCAATGGCTTCCCTGCTGGTAATTTCCAAGCATATAAGACGAGAGCAGCCTGATAAAATCATGCAATTGTGTGAAGCAGGTTTGGCCCATTGGAATGAAAACACTGTTTGTCCCATTAGCCTCTGTTCTAATAAAGCAACGTAGTAAAAGTAATATTTCAATATAACATTATATACTGTATAATGTTTGAAGATATATGGTACTACTATAACCCCCCCCCCCCCCCCCCCCCCCACCACCACCACCACCACCATGACTTGCAACCACAGACAGAGCAAATAGACTTGGAGGAATGGGACATCTCTCTGTAGTTCAAATGACAGACAATGTCGCTGGCGACCTGTAGGGTGACCAAAGGGGAAATCTACTAAGTGTTGCTTTAACCCTCCACCACCACCCTCTCAGACACACACCGCCCCAACCCAACCTCTCCCTCCTGCTCCTGCACCTCTGTTTCCCGCTGTTGTTGTTTCTGCTGCTGTTCTGCTGTGGCGCCTGTCACGCGGCTGCGGCCTGTGTGAGGGGGGTTGGCTGGCCCAGTGGCAGCTGCTCGTACCACACACACCTGTGCTGCTCTGGCCACACATCACCTGCTAGCGGCTAGCCCACAATCACCAAGCCCACATTAGCGAAAAGGTCATGTTTACTCACGTGCAGAAGCAGTGCCCAGCAGAGCAGTGCACAGTAAAGCGGAGGACTGGGAAACCAGCTAACCAAACCATGACGCTTTGCAATGCCTCTTGAAGACCTCCAGCTCACGGCAAATTAGCTGATGGGGTTGGCGAGACGAATGACCGATCCTGGATTTTTTGTTTTGATTGTTTGTTTGTTTTTTTCTTGCATGGCCAAAGATGTTTTTTTTTCCCCAATTGCGCTGTTTGAGTCAATACAGAAATGTGAAAGTAGCGATCCATGCAAGGAGGCAGTGGCTGGAGCAGCAAGCAGATGCTGCTTATCCCTTTCCTCTCTCTCTGTCTTTCCCCTCTCTTTCTTTTTCTCTTTCTCTCATTCCTGTCTTTCTTTCGCTTTCTCTTTCTGACGGTCTGTCTCCATTGATCAATCCCCAGCTGTTTCCTTAGATGCTATGCTTCCCTTTCCTCTCGACTCTCGCTCTTCCTTTCTCTCTCTGTCTCTCTCACTCTTCCCTAGTCTCCCCCCTTCTCTCATTTTCTCTCTTTCTTTCTCTCTTTCTTCGGCTGTCTGTCTACATTGAACAATTTCCAGCTGTTTCCTCAGATACTATGTTTCCCTTCTCTTCCTTCTCTCTCTCTCTCTCTCTCTCTCTCTCTCTCTCTCTCTCTCATTCCTCCCTAGTCTCCCTCCTTCTCTCATTCCTCTCTTTCTTTCTCCCTTTCTTCCGCTGTCTGTCTGTCTCCATCGAACAGTCCCCAGCTGTTTCCTCTTTCATTTCCCCATTCGATGCTCACTTTCTCACAGCGTCTCCGCCATCGCTCTGGAGCCCCGGGGTCCGGTTCCCCTTGGCCTCAGCAATCTGGCCGAGAGAGGCGCCCCCCGCCAGCCACCACCCCCCACCCCCACCCCCAGTCCTGTCGAGATGTGCTGCTACTTAAGCGTGTTGTAATGGGCCTGGTAGCACAGCTCAACGGGTAGTTCATATTGACACGACGACACCGGCCCTGTCGCCGTCGTTATAATAATCACCCGGTGTCAATCCATCTCGGGCCCGTGTTTAGGCTGACAGCTGCGCACCTGCTCGGCCGTTATTGGAGGGGATTTTGATTGGCGGCAGCGGTGATGGGGGACCCGGCAGGCGATGGGGATCGGCGTGGCGCCGAGGTAAGGCTGCTCGAGATTGGTGTGTGTGTGTGTGTGTGTGTGTGTGTGTGTGTGTGTGTGTGTGTGTGCGTGTGCGTGTGTGTGTGTGCACGTGCATGATTGTGTGGAAGGTGTGTGTGTGTGTGTGTGTGTGTGTGTGTGTGTGTGTGTGTGTGTGTGTGTGTGTGTGTGGAAGTTTGGGCCACGTGCATAGACTGGCCACTAGGGGGCTAAGGATGCTAGGCTTCCCAAAAATGAATGCAAAAAGCTTGCTTAAATATTGTTCAATATCATCAATAATTGGTAGTCGACACATATGGAGAAGAAGGTGCTGTGTATATCCTTGAGACTTTTACCCCACGGACTATTGATCACTGTGGTGACACTTATCTAGTTCATGCCTGAGTATCTTTGCAACTAACAAATTTGTGTCTATGGAAACTCAATTTTGAATTGTGGGCACAAATAAAGAAGTAAACTGTGTGTGTGTGTGTGTGTGTGTGTGGTAGATGATTGTGTGTGTGTGTGTGTGTGTGTATGTTTGTGTGCAGGGGTTGCGGGGGGTACGGGCGTAAGGGATGATGTTGCAGAGGTGTGCAGCAGGGCTGGGACACTGCCGGGATCATCCGGCATCATCTCCCCCTCTTAAACGCATTTGTCATCGGGCTCCACCTGTCCTGTCAGCGTCATCGATTTGAGGAAAGAGGCAGCGTGCAGAGGTGGACGACGGGTAGGGCTGGGGGTGTCGTGAAGGAGTGGAGGTGTAGTACGCTGGTCGCTGGTCGTCGGTGGTGGTGGAAGTGGAGAGGAGAGGGGAAGAGAGGGGTGGAGGGAGGAAGGGGTGGTGATAGGAGGATGGAATGAAGTTGTCATACGTGTCAGACGTGTGTGTGTGTGTGTGTGTGTGTGTGTGTGTGTGTGTGCGTGTGCGTGTGCGTGTGTGTGTGTGGCTGGGGGGGAAAGGGAGTGAGGCACAGCACGGCAAGACAGGAAGATAATGAAGTCTTCGGATAGGGCCTGTCAGGGTGCCAGCTGACAGCCTCCCTATGATGAGCACCCAGAAGAGGAAAAAGAAAGATGACGGGCAGGGGAGGCGAGGGGAGGGGAGGGGAGGAAGGGAGGAAAATAAGAGGAGGAGAGAGAGAAGCGGAAGGGAGGAAAATAAGAGGAGAAGAGAGAGGAGGAGGGGAGAGAAATAAGAGGAGAAGAGAGGAGGAGGGAATGAAAATACGAGGAGGAGAGAGAGAGGAGGGGGGGAGCAAAATTAGAGGAGGAGAGAGAGGAGGAGGGGAGAAAAATGAGAGGAGAAGAGGATGGGGGAGGAAAAGAACAGAGAATGGGAAAGAAGAGGCCAGTGAAAGAGAGCAGAGGAGGAAGTGCGTGAGAACGAGAGGTAGAGGAGAGGAGTGGAGGAGAATGAGAGGTGAAGAGAGGTGGGGTAAGATGAGTGCGGACAGCAGGGGGGTTCATGGCCTCCCCTCTCGCCCTCCCTCCTCCACCTGGAGACTGTGGGCTCTTGCATAGTCGTGAGCTTTTGGGGGATGGGGGTGGATGATTTGGAAGCAGGACGTACTACTGAGATTACAGCGGCATAGAAAGCAGGGGCGGATTTAGACATTTTGGGGCCCTGGGAGAAATATAAACATGGGTCACTCAAAGGTCATTATATAAACATGAAATTTTGTGTTTTTGGTGCTATTTCAGTGTTTTGTATCATGTATATCTTCGATAGCTTTACATAAGTGACACATTAAGATCAAGCCTACTTTTTTGTGTGTTCAACGTGACCGGTGTGACAGTTGGATCCCCTATGGAAGGCGGATTTGGTTGGGGCCCTAGGCAATTGCCTAGGTTTGCCTAATGGAAAGTTCGCCTCTGGAAGGGACACTGATGACCAATCCGCTGAAACTTGCTGTAGGCGGGAGCAGTGTTTTTTGCCTGCGGCTACAGTACACTGCGCAGTCCATGCAGTGGGCATTGGCACAAGCAAAAGAAAATGGCTGCTCACTCCGAGGTAGTTCCAGGTGCATTATGTCTTAATGTGTCAACAGTGGTATGTGCGTCAGTACCCAGTACCGTGCTGCTGGTGTCAGGTGTCTGTATGTGTGTGTGTGTATGTGTGTGTGTGTGTGTGTGTGTGTGTGTGTGTGTGTGTGTGTGTGTGTGTGTGTGTGTCTGTGTCTGTGTCTGTGTGTGCATGCATGCGTGCGTGCGTGCATGTATGTTTGCGCGCGAGAGAGAGACAGAGACAGAGACAGAGACAGAGACAGAGACAGAGACAGAAATAAAGTGGCCCTGTAAATTCAGTCCCTCAATCTGCCGAGATACAGACACAAAACAACGACCCTCATCCTCAACCCCATTTACATACACAAAGACGACAAACAACAAAGACCATCCTCAAAAATACATATTTTTGTTGTCATCTGTGATGGTTTAGCAGCCCTCTCTTAACCACATCCACTTTGCCTTGGGGGACAACAAAGCAATCCCAGGCATACTGCTGTCCCTTTTTACACCTGCCATTCTCTTGCAGCAGCACGCGCACGCTGAGTGACTCACTCGTGTCTGAACGCACAATCACGTTATAGGCTCTGAACGGCAGCAGCCGCTTGTTCTCGTTCTCACTCTCCTCTCCACCAACTCAGTGTCTCTCCCGACGCGTAGCCCCAGCCCCGGGCCCAGCCTAGACCCATCCACACACGGCTCATTTAGCCTGGACGCTTGGGCAGTGTTTGAGATCTCATGGTTCACTTACCTGGTGGAGCGCGTCTGGCCGGCACAGTCGGCCTCGCACAGGCTCTGTCCTATACTCCACTCCAAAGCAGCTATTTATCTCTCCCTCCAATGGCTGCTTTCACAGCCCACCAACACCAGGTCACCTGTTGTTTGCCTTTGGTTGTTTTGGTTTTTTCAGGTTTGTTTTTCTGTCTCCACGAAATGTTCTGTTGTGTTGGGATTAGATCAGTGAAATGACCCGGAGAACATGGTGGGTTGGACCCTTCTACGACTCCCCGTGGAAGATTCCGCTTGATCAGGGCAAGGCAGGCTGGGCGGACTTGCAGGGAGGGAGTAAGTGCAACCAAACAAACCCACTCACCTCAGTCAGGACAGGCCTTTAACACAGTACCAACATGTATCTCTCCTCAATATGTACTACTGTACTGTACATCACGGAAACAAATTGAAGCGTAATTGCAACAGGGGGAAACACTGAGGTGCTTTTAAAAAGCATGTAGATGGCTACCCATGAGTGGTTATGCCCCTCGTGTGCCCTTACACACAGGGAAAAAACATGATTTGCACATCTATGAATGCATTCCCTCATTGCTCTGGGGCTGTTCTGCGATTCAGCTGTGCTTTTATACAGGAGTAATTTATAGTGTGGTGGGTTTCTGTGGTGGCAAGGAGCCATTAAAGCACCACTGCGGCGCTTGTGTGCTGACCAGGGTGTATTTATTTCTTCGTCAGAAACATCACGGGCAGAGGATGCACATTTGACCCTTCTTGGCTTCTGCTGGGATGGGCAAGGACTGCAACTGGGAGGATGTTTTTTTCCCCAACATTTTCTATTTATTTATTTGCTTTTTTTTCTCCCACAGCCTACTGTAGAGAGGAAATTCATGATTAAATATGAAATCCATGGAGTCCATTTATCTGAAATGATGTACCAGGTCCCTAGATATTTCATTAATGGCACACACCACACCACACCGCATCACACTACACTAGCTGCTGGGACCACCCAGAGATTACATTATATTTACAAATAAAACAAGAGCACTTCAGCGCTAGAATGTGAGCCATCAGTAATGATTTAGGATCGTGTTTTGCTGAAGAGGCAACACTGCTAGTGTTAAGTTGCGACCGTGCTCCCTGAAGTTTCATTCAGGAACTCTATTATTATGGCCAGGGCCCCAAGGGGATGCAGAAACACATATACCCCTCCTACGTTATTGCACTTGTTTTATATTATGATATTTATAGTATATATTTAAATATTTTTTCTTGTTTCTTGGGGGTGCACGTTCTGTATGTATGAATGTATAGTTGCACACACATGCACATGCTTCCCAATGCACACTTACTCTTACATACATACATCCCCCCCTACATACATATGCTGCACCCTAATAGGGAACGCTTTCTTTGAAGGGGCTCTACATAGGGGTTTCATGTAGCCATCAAAACACTGACATGGCCTTTGTCAGGAACATCAATGAAATATTATTGTTAATGATTATTGCCAAATGTCAAGACTAGCAAACAAAAACCAAATGGCACATTATGATGGTCATGTGAACATCAATAAGGTGTCGTTAATGTTCCTTTCATGTGTCATGTCATTCTTTTGCGGTAACATGGCGCTCTTATGTAGACCTCTTCAAATAAAGTGTTACCCACTAAGTCTCTCTCTCTCTCTCTCAAGCACACACACACACACACACACACACACACACACACACACACACACACACACACACACACACACACACACACACACACACACACACACACACACACACACACACACACACACACACAACAACAACCATAACGTCACTCAACGACCAACCAAGAGGAACACCGTAGCACCTTAATGCGCGCCGTACCTCCAGTTGCACGCTGTAATAGCCATTGAAATGTAACTACCATAGCACTACAATACTATGACACAACACAGGTCCTTTAGTAATGCACCACAACTTGGTCATTACCATACTGGTAACAACAAATGTATAAAGCCGCGTCTTAAGGGGTTAAAGTAAAATGAAATAAAAATCGAATGTCAAACTGAGGCTGCAATATTTCTGCCAAGAAATCTTTTACAGCGTCTGTCAGGTTTTTTCTCTTCATCTTTTTTTGTCTGCAGTCAGACTTTATGGTGTAGCAGAGCACATATTTCTAAAAATCACACTCTGCATTCAAAGGGAAGTTTTTACCGGTAATGGGAAATGCCAAGCGCATGTTAAAAAAATCACACACACACACACGCACACGCACACGCGCACACACACACACACACACGCACACACGCACACACGCACACACACACACACACACACACACACACACACACAGACACACACACACAGACACACACGCACACACACACACAACCTCTCTCCCTCACACACACACACACACACACACACACACACACACACACACACACACACACACACACACACACACACAACAATGAGGCGATTAAACGAAAGTACCCATGCAGCAAAATAAAGTC
>NC_085870.1:29036646-29044146 GCF_034702125.1 Engraulis encrasicolus
TAAATAACAAATAAAGTGGGTATAAGCCTGAGCAATAACCCGTCCCACCTTCACAATATTGGTCTTTAAAGTGTACATGGATGGGGGTTGGGAAGCAAAAAAAAAACTCAAAACAAATAAATTTCAAGACTATCAAGATATCAACAACCCTTTACAAGTCCAAAGCCAAAAATCACTGACTCCGCCTTTAGGGCCGGTTTAATTATTTAAAGGCCTTGCTCCATTAGAACAAATTTGCTGCTGCAATGCTGTGATGTTTGAACATGCATAATCCACAGCGTTTCTTGTTGAAAGGGGGAAAAGGGTTTATATGAAACACACAAAAAAGCAACTCCTTACCCCATGTGACGGGTACGTCAGCCAGCCCCAGTCTCCCGATATCAGAGATGTGTCCAGGAGATTAACTGCAAGAGAAGAGATAAAAGGCCTTTTTTCAATGCGGGAGCTCCAGTCAGGTGCGCCGCTAGCTGCTTACTTAGCTAGTCACAAAGAAGGAACAAAACTGCACTGCTGCACATAATCGAAACAACACAAAAAAACAAGCATAATACAAATGTCTGGTGATGTTCGGTGATGCTGTGAGAGCCACATGTGGTGGGCTGTCAAAAGGCACACATGCTTTGTTACAGTACAACACATTCATACACACACACTTGTCATCAAACACTGAAAAGCTGCTAGGACAGGAGGAGTATGGTGTATGTGTGTGTTTTTATTATTTACACTGGCTCATGCATCAACACGACGATCGACGGATCCGAGTCTCTCGGTGACCGTGGAGAGAACACTGACGGGTGACATTCTAATTGTCTGATTAATCACCTCTCAATCCCCGCTGAAGTCCTTCACTGCCGGATCAATGTGTCGTTTGGCTTTGAAGTGTGACGACGACGTAGACGACATTGATCACTGTGGCTAAAGCTCCCTGCGGCGGTATTCACTTCTCTCTCTCTCTCTCTCTCTTGTGCACTTTCTCTCGGCACCTTTGTCGAGGCACTTAAATTTAGCATGATGAAATGTTCCTAACTTCATCATTGACAGATTGTGGTTGGACTCTTCCTTTAGGTTATTGATAGCCCCAAACACTGGAAGTCAAGGTTTTGTGTGTGTGTGTGTGTGTGGAGGCCATGGCAAGGTGACCGCAGGAGCAGACACCATGCAGTCCTGTCCACACGGTTCGACGCCGCGTATTTATCTCTTTCGTCAGCCATAGCCTAAGGGGTTGTATCGCAACGCATTGTAGCGTGTCTCTCCTAACACGGGAGCTGTGTTTGTGTTTGCGGTGTTGCCGTGTGTGCTTTGTTAAGAGCCCATCTGGCACGAGTAAGTGCGCAGCAGTGGGAGTCTGTTGGCTTGGCCTGAAGCCTAACAGCCGCCACCTGATGAACAGGTTGGGTGGCAGGGGGTAGGTGAGGCAATGGAAAGCAAAGGGCCACCCAGGGCACAACACAGCCAACTACGGGAGAGCGGCACACCAAACAGGTGCCACGCCCTCAAGAGGAAACATTACCATGCCGCAAAAATCAGAATTCTCATTTGTGTTACAGTACATGCCACATGAGACTGTCACGATTTCCCAATGTCAGGTGTATGAGCCTTGGTAGTGTGTCAGCCTTCGTAATCACGTCCAGTGATTGGATACTCTTTGGTGAACTCTGCAAAGTATCCAATCACTGGGAGAGACTACGAAGGCTGACACATGTCGAAGGGCGCACACACAGTGTGTGTCTCTTAGCCTTAAAAATAAGGGTACGAATACACAGATGCAATGATCGGCACAGCTCAAGTAAGAGGAATGGAACGGTAATTATTAAGAGAATGAAATTAAATGGCCGCCACAGCAGTCTGTTTCCACAAACAATGTGCCTGTGTATCCGGGCGGGTATACTAAAACATCCAGGGCAACGCTGAATAAATAAGCTGCCCGCAATCACACGGGCAGCAAAAAAAAAAAAAAAAAAGTAGAGAAATAAAAAAGAGGTTCACTCGGACATGCTGAGAAAAGAAAATCAACAGGGATCGGATCGGAGGAACAGATGCGTTGTTTTCTCTCTCTCTCCGCAGTCTCCCACTCCTCATTAGGCTGCATTAGGGTTTGTTGCGATGCAGATAGTCTTCAAGGGCCTTCTGTGTACACAGGAGGAGAGGCTAGGCTTGTGCTCGGACGTTAGATGTTGTAGGTCTTACTCTGTCCTTCTCACTCTGGTAAAGACAACAGACGGAAGAGAGGGAGAGAGAAAGAACAGAGAGAGAGAGAAGTGAAGTGGACGTGCCACGTGCTGTTAGTGTGATGGGAAGGGAGATGTGTGTGGAGCGATAGCAGTGGGAAGTGAGAGGGGAGGAATAAATAGGGAGGATTAGCGCGCGCAGTGATGGCTCTCCTAATTTGAGAAGGCTGCAGATGAGGTCATTAGGTCACGCAGCCTCAGGTGTCTCTCGTTTGCTCACTCGCCCCCTACCTCCTCTTTCTCTCTCTCTCCCTCCCTCCCTCGCTCTCTCCCTCACTCTCTCCGTCTCACGTGCACGCGCTCTCTTTCTCCACTGCTGTCTGTGGTCTAACAGTCTGTCGATTTATCTCCTTTGTCTCCAGATTGATCGGTCTCTCTCTCTCCGCATTCTGTATCGGCATGATGAAATTGATGAGGACTCTGCAAACACAGATGCAAGATCACAAAAACTCTTTGGGAAAAAAAAACACTGTTGTCTTTGTTTTGTTGAAACCCACAAACATTGTTTGAGGTCGTGAATAGATTGCTGCATAACAACCGTGGGCTAGAACTAGCTAATTTGCGGAAAGGATTTCTATAAAGCATGATCAAAAAGCACAATACTTCTTGTGTTTTTAGAGTATGTGACCCACATTTGTAAATATGAAGACTTCCACTGTTACACTCTCTGATGGCATGACCTATTACCTTTGCTGACATCTAATATTATAAGCTACAAATTGATCAGCAGGAGCAACACTGCCTCAGAAGAGGATGTAGATGTAGACCCTGACTCCGGCTGCACACAGGGCTCCGGTATACGGATGCAGTTCTAACGGAAACCATTCATTGTCTATGGAGATCCGCACTCAGTATGCGGTTGGGGTCCGTGCTGTGTTCCATTATTCACCCTCTGTACTGTGTACCTTGTTTGAGTGCAGTGAAGTACCCTTTCCACCCTCCGCAATTCACGAGGCGAGTACATTCCGATTCCCGTTCTGTCTGATACACTTAACGGAAATGACGGTTGGTCGCGTGTCATCCGAGTTTACCAACTGCCAATATGCAATTCAACACAGAAGGCACTATTTGTTATGCTAACACTTTTTAAAGTTACCCCTGCCTATAATACACATGGCGATTGTCTTTGGAATCAAAACTATGCTGTTATCACAGAGATTCAACAGTTTGACAGATCTGACACTCAACTACGTCACAAACATGGCGGCCGTTGAGTGCGAAAAGTGTACAGTAACTGCACACTTCGAAAAATGGCCGTTTTGGGGGCGTTATCCGGGTAATTTACAGTACACTTTACCGTCGCGATTAGAAATGGAACACCCTCCGTACCCAAACACAGTGCGGAAAGGGCGGACAGTACGAGTATTGGAACACAACACCGGACAGTCCTGTGCGGAAGAAAGCCCACATCCGAGAGCCTCTGCATGTGTTGAAATATTTCAACTCGTCTGGAAAATACCGTGCCTGACAGTGCGGTAAAGAGAGTTGTTGCTAGGTGATGATAAACACGGTAGGGTTTCCCATGGATCTTCTCAAAAATGAAAAGATAAATATCACAATTAGGCCATTTTAAGCGGTTAAAAGCAGCGATAATGTTCAAACTTTATCATTATTAATAACCCACAGATAGGTATACAAGAAAACAAGCCGTTATGATACGATACGAAATTACGAAAACCCAATTCACCACCAAGCACAACAATACTTTTCACACATGATCTTTATCAGTAACACACAAGAAAAAAGTGAAAGGAAGCCTTCTCAGTGTTCAAATAAAGAAGTTTTGTGGCATTTTCTGCTCCGGCCACCATGTTTCAAACCGGCCACTACCTTGCTTGCGGATGTTTTTTTGAGGTAATACGGCACCTGGTGTTGTCCACTCCGATGTTGCATTTACCGGAGTGTCAAGTGTACAGCCGGCATAAGATTAAGTGTCCTGGATTTGTTTTGTTTTGAGCCCATATTTGGACAGGACAGTCAAGATGGAAACTGGAAACCGGTGAGAGAGAGAGAGAGAGAGAGAGAGAGATAGAGAGAGAGAGAGAGAGAGAGAGAGAGAGAGAGAGAGAGAGAGAGAGAGAGAGAGAGAGAAGGCTCACCATGGGCCATGTTGACCACATATTGTTAGCATACTGCTCTATACAGCACCCCTGGATTTTTTTTACTGATCAACTTGACCTGCAATGTGTCATACAAACCCAAAAATAGGATGACTGACACAGGATTCAGGAAGCAATACATTAATAAACAACACCACCACCTAAAATATTCTCCCTACAGTAAGTATGTCAGAGGAAGGTTGGTAGTCAGACACTCAGGAATATATTCTCCCCAAGGGTATTCTTTTAGGCTGTGTGCAAGTGTATTGTGTACTCTTTATGCAGTATGACTTAGTAGATCGAGATGGTTAAGTCATTGTAAGAAATCCACTATTACTACACAATAGAGTCCTCTGTGTATATGGTGATGAGGAGGAGAACTTGTCCACTTTGCTCCTGACCTCTAGATATATTAGCCTAAGTTTAGGACCAGAGTTGTAACACTACTTTCCCCCCCAAAGACAAAAAAGAACTCATGGAATGAAACGGTTTTGATTGTGGTTGAGTGTAGAATAAACCATGCAATGGAGAAAAAAAGTGTGAATTTTCTTTAGTCAGCACTACATTCTGAGGCTGTATGACTCACAGAGAATAACAGTTCCCTTATTATAGTCCTTTTCACAGAGCTGAGCCGATAAAACAAGGTGTTCCTCTTTTGACAAAGTATATGGGCGTCATTTCTTGATGGTGCGTTCGTACACTCGTCCCTTTATTCCCATTATTAGGCCTGCATCAAAGTGTTTATCTCACTGGAATGGAAAGCTCCACAGCTTTGCAAAAAAATGAAATAAAAAATAAGAAACTACTCCCGGAGAGACTCAGCATCCGCATCTAACCCGATGTGCCGAGCAGCATTTGGCGGCACAGTGTCCTCTGGCTGGTTGGTGGGTCGCGGGGGAGTATGTATCAAGTGAATGGAGTGATGGAAGGCCTCAGTGCGGGTCACTGAAGGGGAACGGCCGCACTGCGTCTCCAGTGACACGGCTGAAATATCGGCCATGCCAGGCCAGGAGTTTAGTGGGGCTGCTGCTGCCTCCCTGCCTGGTGAGGCTACAGGAGGACGGCTACTTTTAGACCAATGGGTCTCAAATGCAGGTGAAAAGACGCTCACACTTCTTCCAGTGCTGTCCTCACTGATTCACTGAATCGCTCGTGTCTTTCTCTGTCTGTCTCTGTCTCTCTCTCTTTGTCTCTCTCTCTCTCTCTGTCTCTGTCTCTGTCTCTCTGTCTCTCTGTCTCTCTCTCTCTCTCTCTCTCTCTCTCACACACACACACACACACACACAAACACACACACACACACACACACACACACACACACACACACCAGAATCAATGTCGCTTTTGACCAATCTCTGCTGTGTGATGTGATGTTGATCCTGGACCAACTTTGCAATGTGGTCCCAGGAACAACAGTTAGGAAATTATGGTCAACGTACACGTGCACACACACATATGCAAGCATGCACGCACACACCCGCTCACACACACAAGTAGTGAGTTGTGAAGCCAGAGTTATGAGCTTTACATCTCAGATCGGGATCATTTCACCAAATGCGTCAGACACGATCGATTAGCTGACGAGGCAGTGCTAAGAGAGAGAGCCTCTACGGGGACTAACTAATGGAAATATTGCAGTGCTGGGTAATACGCCCCTTTGTGCAATATACACCCAGAAATCCGCTACAGAAAATGAACAGTCAACTGTACTGTACAGTTGTGCTTTTAAGTGCATTCCTCTTCTTCCCTGGGCTTTCTTTCTCCCTTCACTCGCAATAAAACGATCTCCGTCAATATGTCACAGTAATTAGAGACAGCCGCTCTAAACGACTCTCAACGGGGTCCAGATGATGTGAAGTGCCCAAGCGGGCTTTCGCAAACAAACTGGAGAAGTCATTATCAATGGCACCCAGAGAGAGACAACCATTTGTGTGGCATGTTTACAATGCTGATGCAGTCAATAAGACGGTTATAGAAGCGATGAGAGAGAGAGAGAGAGAGAGAGAGAGAGAGAGAGAGAGAGAGAGAGAGAGAGAGAGAGAGAGAGAGAGAGAGAGAGAGAGAGAGAGAGAGCTGCAAACATGAGGGGGAGAGAGAGAGAGAGAGAGAAGAGGGTGGGGGAGGAAAGGAAGGAAAACAAACAAAAGTGTATAGTGTAGCACGTGCAGACGCACATACAAGCCTTTCATCTCCTTATCAAACGGCTGTGCTGTGCTGTGCTGTGTTGTGCGGGGCTATACATCTGCTATAGAGATCTGCATTATTCATCTCCACCAGGAAGCTGAGGACAGCAGTGCAGCGCTGGAGCATGAAGAGGCTTCATTAAGGAAAGAGACACACACGCACGCACGCACACACACACACGCACACACACACACACACACACACACACACACACACACACACACACACACACACACACACACACACACACACACACACACACACACACACACACACACACACACACACACACACACACACAGCGCCAGAGTCAGCTGTGCTCAGCTGTGATTTTGACGCCTCCAACAATTTCATCAACTTCTAATGACTGTCACTTCACTGTGGGAACAATCGCCCAGGTTTTTCTCTCTGTTTTTTTCACTCCACAACAAAACAAGGGAAACGCTGCCTATTATGCCAAAAATATGAACACATTTTCTGGATCTTGATATAATGAGAGGAGGTTTGCTGGCAGTTCAGTCAGACGAGTGTTGGCTTCTAAATATGATATTAATAATGTATTGGGGGGTGGGTGTCATGATATCTAAATGACAATCGGATCACAGTCAACCTTTTTTAAGTTTTAAAAAATTGAACAATTGTACTTCACAGAAATAGTACTTTGAGAGATTGGAAAACTGATCCACAGACATAGATTCTGCCTGCTTTGCAATGGGCAAATGTATAAGTATAGGCTAGAATATTAAAAAAGGATGTGGTCAGATCCATTTTGAGCTATATCATTTATCTTAATCTTTCATTTTTTTTCCTCATGGGAAGGAATGCTTTCACAGCGTGTGGCTGTTGATTCTTGTTTGCACTGCTGAGTGCTTAGCAGTCGGTTCTGCCTCTCTAAACACAGGATACTTGCTGGCAAGCCGGGGCTCGCGTTTAGTATAAAATAGAAAATAACGTAGAATATGTAGGCTACAGATCAATTTTTAGCTATT
>NC_085870.1:29049146-29059146 GCF_034702125.1 Engraulis encrasicolus
TGCAAAAAAGAGAGAGAGAAAAAAACTATTGTTGCTGCTGCTTCCACTATTCTGTCACTATGGTCCCCCTCCTGCCTGGAGATATGTTTGATGGCCGCTGGATAGATGCTAAACACCTCCCAATCTTGTACCTCCATGAGGTTACTATTTCATTTTTCTACACTTTTGTAGAAAAGAAAGAGAAGAATTGAAGCTGTACTGTGCAGTAACTGATGTAACTGTGTGAGGGAGTGACCTGGGGATTCTTTAGAAAACGAGGACACCATGGCTCTTCTATTAAATGATTTACCTCTTAACTTAACCTGGTTTACTCCTGAGCCAACTTCTTAGTATAGGTCCCTGAGAGGTCGTGGCATAATTTTAGGACCAAGATATGGTATGGAGCTTTGTCCATCTCTCCATCAGGCTGAAGACTAGCCCAGTCACAGAACTAACCTACAGATCATGACAGTGATAATTCAACATGTAGTAGAGAGTAGGCTAACACCAGATGCAATGTAGAAGAGTTTTCAATTAGAGCCTCTGAGTGTTGAATGACTGTTGCTGTGTGAAAAAATGCTACATAAAAAGCATGCTAGGGGTGCAAAATAGTATTGTATTTGTTTATTTACTATACTATATTTATTTTTGCTGGTGTTTTTTTCCCAAATGTGTTCACCTCTGCTGGCTATTTCTATGAATGTATTCATAGAAATTTTCTATGCCCCAAATCACACTCAGAAATATTGTGCTTTTTTTCAAAGGCTTTAAAAATGAAAGAAAAAAGTACAAACTTTTGTGCCATTGTTTGACTCCGGCATATTTTGGTAATATCATTTCCATGTCTGGATGAAAGAGGCGAGTACCCCTGGGTGAGGAGGCATGATTTTATATTTCATTTCATTTCACTTAGCCAATTTGTTGCCCCATGGAAATACATTTGCCAACTACTCACCACCCTAAGTGGTTTGATCATCAATGTTACATACTTCGATATGGTTTAATGACTTGCCATGCCCCCAAAAGATTTCTTTCTTGATACATCCCCTTTCTCAACACTCCACCCCACCCTCCAACCCCTTTCTACATTCTGCATTTCAGATGTTAAACTCATATTGCGGAGTGGGAGTGAATGAGAAATGTCTGGGCAAAATAATATTAATTTAAATGTGTGAGTAGGGAAGAGGCCAAACATTGCCTAGTAGTCATTCCACTCTCCCAGAGCTATGGAGGCCAGGGCTTGAAGCGTTCTAGACTAGTCAGCAGGGACGTAACCAGACATTTTCAAATACCGAGGTCAAATACTTTGTGCTGTACTGTATACTGTACATTTAGAATGCTTCAAACTCTTAATGTGATACTGTCCCATTTTTGGAAATAAGCTTATTTTACACCACCCCTTGAGTTAAATAATAGGGTTTTACCGGTCTCCTGTACTGTCAACTGTTGTCTGGGTATGGCAGTGCAAATTTTACCTCCAAGCTAGCAGTTAACATTGAGTCCTATGAGACCAGCTGGCGGCTAACTGGTCTCGTAGGACTCAATGTCAACTGCTACCTTGGAGGTAAAATTTGCACTGTAATACCCAGAGAACGGTTGAAAGTAGCCTATAGGAGAACGGTAAAACCATATTATTTAACTCAAGGGGAGGTGTAAAATAAGCTTATATCCAAAAATGGGACAGTATCACTTTAAGTTTGTTTTCATTAATTACTGCCTTGAGGATAAATGGGGGTGTCATATACCGACTGAATTTGTCATTGGTGATCATACATACATTTTCATCATAGATACATTTTACATTACTGAAAAAAATACAAAGGACATGACCTCTGTGTCCTCAATGGCAGTTATTGCCATGTTAGTCAGTGCTTCTCTGGCCAAACTGACTGCTCTATCACACTCCTCACCTCTCTGGCTTCAGCACTTCTGATAACACATTACTCGCCGCTTGCAGTAACATCGCTCCCCCCCCCCACCCCACACCCTTTAACAAACAGTATGAATGCTGATGCAAGAGGATGCAATAGATTTTTCACCCAAATCCCCCCCCAACCCCACAAACGCAAGCAAGCCCCCCCACCGAACCCCAAACAAAACAGTCCCCCACTTCTTAATGAACCCAGATCTAATTAGAAAGAGAAAGAACTCACTGTGAGGAAAAAAACACAGCACAAAGAACAAAAAAAGACTAAGTGTACCCTCTCAAGATCCTTCAGCACGCTCCTCTCACTCAGCGAACTCTCAGCGTTGTTTGTCTAGGCATTATGAGTGTGTTAGAGCTATTGGTAAAGTAATGACAGTGCACGGCAGATATTAATATCTCGGGGAGAATGTGTTTTCCGTGGCAGAGAGGTGAACATCCCTTGCTTCTCCGCTTTTTTGCCACCTTCAGCCCCTCTTAATCATGTTACGGCGCGTGATTTATGTGCGAATTATGGGGGCATAAAATGTATTATTTCCTTATGAAAATGGGAGGGATGATCCATCACGCCGGATCAGACGTAGTGCTCTGATCACTAAATCACGCTCAGGGACACACATGCACGCAGGCGCTTTCCCCAAACCAACCAAACACCAGAGCGAACGCCTGCCATCCGTGGCAATGTTGAACGGCAAACATTAGCTTTGGCATGGCTGCAGTGAAACATCCTTGAAAACACATAAATGGGGGGAAAAGATGGTGGAAGATAGAAAATAAAAATCAGTTGAAGGAGCTTGGCCAACTAATTAGGGGTCGGGGTCAGCTGAAGCCTCTGAATGAAATTAATCAGCTGGAGGGAGTCCATCAGTGAGGTCATGGCTATCTTACTGATTTGAAAAAAATATGATAGGGATGAGGAGAAAAAAGAATCATACCGGCCAGTAAATTAAGGTCCTGTTACAGGCTACAGTAGCCACATAATGCGCACTGTACCATCAGTAGAACACTGTAATTGAAATAAGAAAGACTACCACAGTATAACACTACTATGACATTACAACATAGTCTTTAGTAATATGCTATGACTTGGTCATTGCCATTTCGGTAACAGCAAATTGTATAACAGGGGCAGTGTCTTAACCCCTTAGTGCAGAGCCTATGTTATAACCTTTCTGTCACCAAAATTGTAATGGCTATGTCTTAATCTGTTACTTAAGACTCTCTGTAATGTCATAGCAATGTTGTTATGATGTAGGTGAGTATTTTCAGCAAAATAGTGAATAGGCCCGCCGTCGACCCCATCTGAACTAAGAGGCTACAGCCTTAATTTGGGTCTTTCTTGGTAGTTTTGGACATCTCTAAGCACTGACTTATACTCCTAGGTGACTATGATGGCTGCATGCTATGACAAACTAGCTGGGCGCCTATTTAACTAATGCACCTGCTCCTCCACAGGGTGAAAGGCTTGAATAATAGGAGCCCTATGTTTATTTATTCATGCATTTATATATTTAGTGTGATAAAGTTCTGTGTCAAAATTTCAAGGTTGTATCGCCGAGAGCAGTGACAACATGCCTCGCAAAAGTTCAAAGCGCCAAGTTCACTGTCAGTAAGTTATGCACACCCGTGCACACACTCACACAGATGCAAATAAACACACACATGCATGCATTTATGCACGCACACACACACATACACACACACACACACATGCGCACACACACACACACACACACACAAAACACACACATGCATGCATGCACGCAAGCACGGCAGCAACAAAAATACACACAAACACACCATCACTCAACGCAAAACGTTCTTCCCCACACCGCTTACAGTAAACTGCTTGCATGCACACACGCACACACGCAATCATTAATGCATTTATAACCTTTTTTATCCTCCACTCTGCTTCTGTGTTTGTGTGTGTGTGTGTTTGAAACAGGCATCATGGAGGAGATACGGGGAGACGAGAGAGTAAAAAGAAGAAACTGAAGCAACAACACACAGCACAGAGAGAAAATGAAGAGGAGGAGAGAGAGAGAAGAAGAGAGAGAAGAGATAGGAGTACAGCGTGAGCAAGAGGGGAAATAAGAGGAGAGAGGAGGAGAGGAGAGGAGAGAAGAGGAGGGGGAGAGGAGAGAAGAGAGGAGAGGGGAGAGAGGAGACCGGAGTGGTAGCGAGAGAGAAGAGGAGGAGGAGGAGAGAGAAATAGAGTAGCGAGGAGTATGAGCAAGAGGGGAGAGGAGAGGAGAGGAGAGGAGAGGAGAGGAGAGGAGAGGAGAGGAGGGGAGAGGAAAGAAGAGGAGAGGAGAGGAGAGGAGAGGAGAGGAGAGGAGAGGAGAGGAGAGGAGAGGAGAGAGAAGACCGGGGTGGTAGCGAGAGAGGAGAGGAGAGGAGAGAGGAGCGGAGGAATAGAGAGAGAGAAACAGAGAAGAAGGAGTGGGGGCAAGAGCAAAGAGCATAAAGCGGGAAATTGTGCGTAACCCCCCTTGAACCCTGGGATAGTGGGGCCCAATTACAAAGAGCTTCGGCCACACACACATGCACTCACACATCAACACACACACGCACGCACGCAAGCAAGCACGCACACCCACACACACACACACACAAACAGACACACACACTCACACACACGCACGCACACACACACACACCCACACACACACACACACACATGACCTTTGACCCAAACATATATACGCTGGTGCACAGCTCACTATATACAGTAAGACTCAAGAGAAACTGGAGATTTTTTCCAACACTGTGCCATAATTACTGTTTTTCTCCAGAGGAAGATAAGGATTTGCTACAGGATTAGTTTTCTCTCACTTTTTGTCATACACGCACACACACACACACACACACACACACACACACACACACACATACGTACATGCACACGCACAGATGCACGCACGCACACAGGCACGCACACACGCACGCACGCACTGCACTCACGCACATACTACACACACAGAGGCACAGACACACACACAGACACACGCACATGCACACACACACAAACGGCACATATGCACGCGCGCACACACACACGCACACACACACACACACACACACACACACACACACACACACACACACACACACACACACACACACACACACACACACACACACACACACACACACACACACACACACACACACACACACACACACACACACACACACACACACACACAGCACACAGCAGTGCTGCTCTTCAAGAAAGGGAGTGGATTCAGAAGCACACACATACTGTACTCTACCATATTGTCTGTAGGTACCCTTACACACATGTACCCAGGGTGGGACTGGGGAAGAAATAGAGCCCGGGCACTTTTGACTTAAAGGGACACTGTGCAGGAAATGGTCAAAAAAGGTACTGCAACTATGTTGCTCATTGAAACTGGGTTGGCTATCGTCAAATTTGATATTTACATGAAAGTTTACTATGATAAACAAATGTTTTCCAGTATGGTCCAAGTAGAGTCATTTTTGCAGCTAAAAATGGCTATTTTTGGAAATTCAAAATGGCGGACCATGGAGAAGATCCCCCTTTTCATGTATGAAAAGTGCAATTTTTACAGTCATAATGAATACTTAGAATTTGGTGGTGGTGGTAAGTATTCATGAAAAAGGTAACATTAGTGAATGGGCAGCATGCATTCTGGAAATAAACAACTAAAAATCTCACAGAGTGTCCCTTTAAAGGGTCCCCTCATAATTAGCGGCACAGAACTGACACACCAGTGGGCGCCGCACTCTTGTGGGCCCCTATTTTCAGAAATGTAACTTTTTTTTCCGGGGCCCACCGAGAAATGCCCCCTATGCCAGATGGCCAGTCCAGCCCTGCATGTACCGCACATGTATGTTGCTGTCAGCTCCTCTGCCGATAGCAGGCCAACAGACATGACATGTGTTTCCCCACTCTGCATTATTCATCCTGTCCTGGTGCGGGCTACTTCCAATCGCCGGTCAGATATATATAAAGAAAAAGGAAGCAGCCAGCCACAGCTCCTTAGTTATTTATTTGTCGGGGGAACCGACAATCTCCACCACTATTCCATAACCACTGATACTATTGCACACTTTGCAGTGTTAGTTCGAGTGTTTTTGGTCCTTATACTTACTCTGTACACTAAGTCATGATGTTTTTTTAGTGTGTAGTACATTACATTCCTTTGCATTACATTTAGCAGACATTTTTATCTGAAGGGACTTACCAATGTTCCATACAAATGTCCCATACTCTACAGTATACTTAATATTCTCTGAGTGTTGTTGTTTTTTAATGTGCAGTACATTACATTCCTGTTTTCCATTTAGCAGGCGCTTTTATCCAAAGCGACTTACAATTGGGGACATAGGCTACTGTACACAGCAAGATACATGCACAGTGTGGGGACCACTAATGTGGAGCTGTCCTCTACATATACAAATCTCAGGGGTGGCTCCAGAGGATGAACTGGTGTCACTAATGGGGGTATGTTTACTTCAGTGGTGTAGTCTACTTTTTTATGGTGGGTATACTGTATATTTGAGATTTTTTTGAAGTGGGTATACTGTATATATTTGTGCTATTCAAAACAATGGATCAATCAATTTTAAGTGGGTATACTGAAATCCCTGAAATTTAGAAGTGGGTATACTCCGTATACCCGCGTTCTACGTAGACTACACCACTGGTTTACTTACACTCAGTCACAAATGTTGCTGTGACCCAGTATGCAGTATGTCTGGCTTCACTGCAGAAGAATTACTGTCACTTGTCAGGGTGTGGAACATGGTGCTGCGGAACAGTGTGCTGTTATGGGTGTTCATCTCTTAGTTTCGTCCATGAGCATTCAGGGTTGTGTTAAGAAATGAGAAATAGTAATTTCCCCAAGACTGAAATGAAGACCAGCAACTCCGCCAGACATAGCTGTTAAAAGCCTGATTTTCGTTTTGTGATGGACACCATGGAAGACTAAAATACACATTAATGAATGCATGTACGCACACATGCACGTGCGCACGCACACACGCATGTGCGCACGCACGCACGCACGCACGCACACACACACACGCACGCACGCACGCAAGCCCACATGCCCATTCATCATAACCAACAATAATGAGCACAAAAACTTTTCCTCAATGCTGTAGGCTCACACATGCAAATCACAGACTGCTTGTGACATTTCTCCAATAACAGCCACTGAAAAACGTGATCACTAACAGCATCCCACCACAGCAGTGCCATCCATTAGCAGTGGGAATCAGCCACAGTGGAAGTAGTCTTTTAGTCTCCTCTTTCACAGCCTTATTTACATTCCAGAGGACTGGCCCATCTTTAACTCATATACACGAGCTAAGTGCTGGAGATATTACATCTGTGGGTTACAAATGCAAATTGCTATAACCATCATTTTAGCAAAATCTATATGAAATTAATTGAGAAAATTATTCTTTTTGTTGAGATTGTACGTAACATTTCCATTTGTTGTTATTATTGATGTTGATATTCAGTATATGATGCTGTAAAATAATGAATTTAGAATATGTGTAACATGGAAGATAATGTGCAATATACAGTAGGCTACATAAAGAAGACATTGCTGGGTGTCACCACATGGGTAGCCTACCTGTGGTACTGTATGTGATTTGATACAGCAACTGTATACAGTCCTACAGGGTACAACGCTGTTCCCTACAATAATTAGCCTGACATTTATAGCCAGTCCATTAAAATAAACAATCAATTTTGCATTGCATAAATAGCACATATCGCATAATATTCCATTTGATGTTTTGTGTTAATTTTTAACTCTGAATTGACACTGTGATACCATGGGCTAAAGCTGGTTCAGGAGTAAACCAGAACATGAAGACTCCAGGCTCCTTTATTAGATGATTTACCTCTTAACTTATCCTGGTTTACTCCTGAACCAGATTTGTAGTGTAGGCCCCATATGTGCTTTAAAATAGTGTTAAACTCCACTGTCTCAACACTCGAGTTGAATTTAACCCTAGATCGAATGGGACCACATATGCTCAGAACAGTGTTGACATTACAGTGTTGACAACACTGCGACATTTACAGCATAAAACCACAAACAAGCTACCCACTGCCCTGAGCCCAGGAGACCGTACCTAAATATACCTGTGTCAATCAAACTAGAAGAGGTTTATTTGCATCATGCTTAAGGGATGTGTGGAAATAGCTTATCCTCTAGACAAAACACCTATGTAGATACCGGCATGTTTGGTAAAGATCCAGTAGGCCCAACTGAGTTCATTAAACCATAGACACATTCATCAAATATTCCCCTTTAATACCATTTCATTATTTCCCTTCTGTCCCCTTTTTATTATGGACATATGGACTCCCTAACTGTCCTGGGTTTTTTTTGCCTGGAAATCGGCATGGAGAGGGAATTAATTTGTAACCCTACCCCCAAAGGATTAAAACCTAGACATCCGACTTGGACCGTTCAGAAGGTTTCCGATAACTTCTGAGCATCACTTTATTGGGTCAATTAAATTTGAGGCTTTAATCTTTAATTCATGACGACTAATAAAGAAACGGGCGAACATGAACTTTTGAACTCGCGCTGCGCATAATATTACAGCGACTCTGCGCGTTTCATGATGTCTGTGGTCACAAATATACAGATATTCACGCAGCTGGTTTACTTTGCTGTAGAGACAGGGTGGCAATTATTTTTGTAGGTTTTTGAAAGATTATATTTATGACAACCTAATAAAACCACCACTATAGGCTCATAACACAGACATATATGTTTAATTCTGTTTTTGAATACAGCGAAAGACATAACTATTATTGCTGAATGTACACCATCATAAATGAAAATTATTGTAATGTTATTTATTGCTTTATATCATATGAATGTGATGTTTTTATTATGTTGATGATTTGGTGCTAACAACACATAATCTCTTCTCTCTGACAGACCTCATTGTGTACAGCGCCTTGGCAATAGATTCAAGCTGACCTTTTTCCAAGAAACCCAGACAAGTGAAAAGAACACACATAAACATTTCTGAAAGCTGAGTTTGACTTCAGACGTTTGTCATTATTATGCGTGCACTTGAAAGCTGGTGTAACTGATGCCAAGTAAACAAATTCCTTTTGACAAAAGCTGATGTTCTGCCATCCTCAAGGTTGAAATGGCTGGGACATTATCAGCATGCAAAGTTCAGTTCTTCTGATGTGACATAATGCTTAAAAAGCTGACACATTTCATAAGTTCACAATAAGTTCAGCGTGTGTGTGATCGCTCTTTAATGCAGGCTAGAAATGTCAAACGGGAGTAAGGATAGCCAGGTGCACTTATGACTTATTTCGCACACACATAAGCATGCACGCACACACATATGCACGCACGCACGCGCACACACACACACACACACACACACACACACACACACACACACACACACACACACACACACACACACACACACACACACACACACACACACACACTGTACACCACCCACACAAAACCTTCATTCTTTCCCTATACCTTGCATGCAAACAAACACACTCACATATGCAATCATGACTGCATTTCTAACCTTTTCCATTCTCTCCACAGGCGTGTGTGAAGTGGCCAGCACGGCGTTTGGCTTACCTGCTGATTAGCACACGCCTCTCACCCTCTCATTTTCTAATGTTGCACTCTCAGCCTCTTCTGCGTGGGATGCTCACTTAATGCCGCGCTAATGCCTGCTAATGCCTGCTTATCTAGAGTAGCATCTTACCTAGTGCTCGCTGCTCTGCCCACCGCATGCATCCCTCAGTCCTCTGCCCACCGCACCCCTCATTCCTCTGCCCGTTGTTATGTGCTGTACACACCTCCGCTGCCCACTGCCCTTCCACACACAGACACACACACACACACACACACACACAGACACAGACACAGACACAGACACAGACACAGACACAGACACAGACACAGACACAGACACAGGCACAGACACACACACACAGACACACACACACACACACACACACACACACACACACACACACACACACACACACACACCCTCCTCTGCCCATTGCTCTCTGCTTCC
>NC_085870.1:29064146-29066646 GCF_034702125.1 Engraulis encrasicolus
ATATCTGTAAAAAGATCAATCCAAAAATTGATGCATTTTTACAGTAACATGCACAAATTTGGGGGGAAATTGATAACAATTTAAAAAAAAAACATTGGAATGTGTGGAGAACAAATATGATTATTTACAGTCAAAATAACAAAAGTTAATGATTACCTTATATTTAAAACAAGGTAATAGCACCTTCAAAACAAATGCATCCTACTTTACAGACATGCGAATATTTTATTTTAGTTTCAGTTGTCTCAAAGGCTCAATTAAATGTTTATTTTTAATGAAATGCAAATACATTTGTTGACACAAAAAAAGCATTTCATTATCTTATCTAATTTGCCGTATAAAATCACATTATTTTACCTGACATGACAACAAATGGGTATTTGCTGTATGTTGACATGTCTGCATTATTTCAGCTCATTTCATTAAGTGCCGTTCAATGAAATTCTGTTTAATCATATAGCAATGACATTCATGCTGACTTGCTTTTTATGCTGCTTGACAATCCCTGCCTATTCTCAAAGTGCTACTCGTAGTTCCCCTTCACATACAGGGTGGTTTTTCGGGAATCTTCGAGTAGAGATTGTCCTGTGTCTTATCACACTTCCTCAAGGGCAAACAATGCACAATTGATTCCCCCCACCCGTTCACTTGGCAATAGCTTCAAACACTGTCTTTCTCAGTCAATGCACACTTCAGTTGGTTTTAACATGTTGATGAGCAGAGGGCTGGCACGGGTTAAGGAGGAGAGATGCTGTTTAGCATGCGAGTGTTCGTAACAGTATATCTCACAATTAAACATCCATAAAAACATGAATGGCAAAATAATGAATGAGTCAAACATGTTTGTTTTTCAGTGTTTGCAATGTAAATTCTCAAAACCGGAGGGGGGCATTTTGTAGCTAATAGGTCAAACAGCTGAATATCCAAACATCCAAAAAGTGGTAATTTTTATTTCAGGCATCAAGGTAGGATTGAGTGTAGTATTATTTGGGGATTTGTCTGAACAAGATTTTTATCGATTAATGTTTCAGCCCTAGCAGACCATGCAGTGTAATGAATTGAATTTGAAAGGCAAATTAATGAACAGACAACAATATTGTTTGTGAATGATTAGCAGTATCAATGTGGAGGGTAGAGAGTGGTGTACCTTGACTGTGGCTAGAAGCCAGTTTGCAATAATAAATACAACAATTATTCATGGAAGAATTAAGAGGGGATGGGGATGGGGTGGGATTCTCTCTCTCTCTCTCTCTCTCTCTCTCTCTCTCTCTCTCTCTCTCTCTCTCTCTCTCTCTCTCTCTCTCTCTCTCTCTCACACACTTTTTACCGTTCACACAGACATGGACACACACACATACACACACACACACACACACACACACACACACACACACACACACACACACACACACACACACACACACACACACACACACACACACACACACACACACACACACATACAGGTTCCTCTGTGGAGTGAGCGGGGGAGCAGCTGGTCAGGGACAGACACAGAAGAGGAGGAACGGCCAAGAGAAGAGAAGAGAAGAGAAGAGAAGAGAAGAGAAGAGAAGAGAAGAGAAGAGAAGAGAAGAGAAGAGAAGAGAAGAGAAGAGAAGAGAAGAGAAGAGAAGAGAAGAGAAGAGAAGAGAAGAGAAGAGAAGAGATGAGAAGAGAAGAGAAGAGAAGAGGAGAGGAGAGGAGAGGAGAGGAGAGGAAACAATAGAGTAGGGCCAGAAGAGGAGGAACGGCCAGGAGGAGAGGAGAGGAGAGGAGAGGAGAGGAGAGGAGAGGAGAGGAGAGGAGAGGAGAGGGGAGGAGAGGATGATGGAGAGGAGAGACGAGAAGGGAGAGAGGAGGAGAGGAGAGAGGAGGAGAGGAGAGGAGCAGAGGAGACGAGACGAGACGAGACGAGACGAGACGAGACGAGACGAGAGGAGAGGGAAGGAGACGAAACGAGAGAAGAAAAGAGAGGAGGAGAAGAGATAGGAGGAGAGGAGAGGAGAGGACAGGAGACGAGACGAGACGAGGGAGAAGGAGAGGGATAAATGAAAAAGAGGAGAGGAGGAGACAGTCAGTGAGAGAAGAGGAAAATGGAGAGGAGAGGAGAGGAGAGGAGAGGAGAGGAGAGGAGAGGAGACGAGACGAGACGAGACGAGACGAGACGAGACGAGAGGAAAAGAGACGAGACGAGATGAGAGAAGAAGAGAGAAGAAGAGAGAGGAGGAGAAGAGATGGAGAGGAGAGGACAGGAGAGGAGACGAGACGAGACGAGACGAGACAAGATGAGAGAAGAAGAGAGAGGAGGAGAAGAGACAAGAGGAGAGGAGAGGAGAGGAGAGGAGAGGAGAGGAGAGGAGAGGAGAGGAGAGGAGAGGAGAGGAGAGGACAGGAGACGAGACGAGAGAGGAGGAGACAGAAGGTGAAAGGAAAGGAGAGGAGAGGAGAGGAGAGGAGCGGAAAGGAAAGGAAAGGAAAGGAAAGGAAAGGAAAGGAAAGG
>NC_085870.1:29071646-29096646 GCF_034702125.1 Engraulis encrasicolus
TGATCGATCAACAACTTGTTCTCTCTCTCTCTCTCTCTCTCTCTCTCTCTCTCTCTCTCTCTCTCTCTCTCTCTCTCTCTCTCTCTCTCTCTCTCTCTCTTTCTCCTAGTACGGGGATGGTGACGTAATTTGTTGCGGTGAAAATATGCTAAACGAGAGAAAATAACTCGGCATTGTTGATGTAGCATTCTGTCATGTTTCCAGATTTAATATGCTAACAATCCAAACCATTAGCATTACAAGCACATCATTACTACATTTTAATTTCCAATCAGTCTTGTATTTCACAAACACTAAGCTGTGTAATGAAGCTCGAGACATGTTTTGATTAGCCCATTTTAGAGCGGCAATAGTTTGTTAAATGAAAACTCACAAATCAAGCCAGGGACATTTTAATCACCACCCCTCACTGGCTATTAGCACTGCCTGCCCAGTGCAGTGTAACAATGCGACCATCGACGCCTGCACGTTTGCCCGTAAATCGGCAACGAAGTTTGCCAAGCAGCTTAGAGCCACTTGGATTAATTGCCCTGGGCGCAGACAAACCTGCGATTCAGGTACACACGAGGAGTGCTAACGCTGAGGCCGCTAACCAAGGCGGGATTTTGGCCGCAGGGTTCCGTGCCGTCTGCCACCAGGCAAGCACCTCCAGATGGATCCGCAAACACGCGGGAGCGAGAGAGAGTGCAGAGTGAGCAGGGGAGAACGAGCGGGAGAGAACACAGGCCCAGTGCCTGTCTCAGGGCTTTAGCGCCGGGAGCGCTCTCCTCCTTTCATCCCCCTCCGAGGAGCTCTGGAGGGTTCACCATGCAGGCAGGCTGAGGACAGTGTGGACAGGTCAAACACAGTTCAAACAGAGACTGTCAAGGCTGAGGGGGGAAACACGCTTGCCAACAAGCTTCGTGCCAATAAATCACTTTTGCCGTGGCAAGATGCCGTTTCTGATGTTTGGGTAATCACATTGTCGAGCTCCGCAGTTAATTCAACTGTGACTGCTTTGGCTTACGTAAGCAGGAGATACAATAGTGTTTTTTTGTCCTGCGAAACATGGTTATGCGCTGGTCATAAAATGACTCAAACAGACACATTCATATTCACTGATTTAGTTTAATTCTCCAGTGAACAAACATGTATTTGATTATCCATGCAATGACCCATATTTAACAAGAAACAGCCTGGTGTGGCATGTTGCTATTGGCATGGTAACTATGCCAGATCTGGCTGTTACTTCATAATTACTGTGTCATAACAGATGATATAAACATCTAATAGTTACAGAATACATAAACAATGTAATGGCCATATTATGTTACATTGCCCTTATGAGTTGTACTTTTTACAACTATGGCAGGCTAGGGATATTTATAATTACCTTGGTGCAGCCCAGTGTTTCCCACATTTTTTCAGCGGGGACCCCCTTTTGGACTTGCGAATATTTTCGCAACCGACCCCCAGTTTGGGAACCCCTGGTGTAGCCTATTATGGCTCCAGGAATATCACATATTACAACACTATTTCTCCCGTGAAGTTGACAGCTGTCGACAGCATAGCCTAGCCTGCCTGACAGCAGCACATGGTGTGGGTTAGCTAGCGGTGAAACCCACACCAGTTACTTCGCTTGTCGGGAGTTGTTCAGCATGATGAACATCATCATCATCATCATCGGTCATGTGCCACATGTCCTCATACACAAGCCCAGGATTAATGGTTGGACCAACAGGGCCCAGGCCCAGGGTGGCACAGGGCCCAAGAGACCAGCAGAAACGGAAACCTCCCATTCATACCCCCATACTAGGAGCCATACAAATTAGGTAGTGTAGGTGTAGGCCTATATATATTAGGTTCAATGAAAATGGGTGGAAATGGCAAAATATTGACTCTGAAGCCCACGCAGCCATCTTGAGGGTTGCATAATTTGTTTCTTGATATATATAGAGTATATAAAAGGGCTTTTTATGCCTTTTTTGACAGGAGAGAGTGAAGTCGTGACAGGAAGTGAGTGGCAGAGAGAGATGGGGGAGGATTGGGAAATGACCTTGGGCTGGAATCGAACCCGGGTCTTCTGTGTAATAGTCCCCAACCCTTTGAGCCCTAAATCTTTGAGCCACGGCCGGGGCCTTGATTCTTTTTTTTTGCCCAGGTCCTTTACTCCTTTATCCATCCCTGTTCATTCAGCATGTGAACAGGACATATCGGGGGCAAGCCCTTGCCACACATCTGCCCACTCAGGTTGTGTTAACAGCTGTAATGAAGCAACGATTTCATTTTGTGATGTTGATCCGCTCCACACAGCTATCCTACTGGATGCAGAGGAAACAATTAAGTATTCATGCTATGGGTCCAGATATGGACCACTATACAAACGCGATAGAAAGCTCAAGGCTGTAGATCAGCTTGGATGTGACTGATTGCTGCTGATACTTGATCAAAGATGGACAAGGCAATTAGCGGCTGTGCTAATTGTAGTTGCTGAATCATTTCGGGACAGCAACTCTTTAATCTGTGGGATTGGAAATTTCAGGGCCTGCTGGGCCCATTGTGAGGATTTTTGCAAACCTTTCTGGTCCGTTCTATTACTCTGAAATGCTGCAAGCAAGTGTAGAGAGGGCCACAGAGAGTGTGAAAACACTCATTACTTATGAACTTTGGAGACACTGCCCCTGCTTACTCCATCAGTTGTGTGGAAGCATACAATTATCAGGGAAATGTGTGACTATTATATAAAAAACCTTGGGTCCCAGGGATGACAGCAACGTGAGATTTTCTACAGAGGGCCAGATCATTTCTTCCATGAATGCCACATAAAAGTTCATAGTTGATGGAATCTGGAAAATAATGTAGATTAATCTTATTCCAGTGATTCATGACTGTATAGTTATAAGTACATAAAATTATGACTCCTGTGTTTTGAACGAAGATTTTATTCTCATTATTATGTCACCAGTGCGTTGGGCATAGGGTTTTTGTTCCAATCATCTTGCCGCTTTGTGCTCCACTGTTCCTCTTGGGCCTTTATAGGTAAGTACTGCAGAGTGTCAAAATAAGCCACTAGAAAAAGCAACACGCTTGACAACTTTTCACTGTGGTTTAAACCATATGATTCTCATGACCATTAGTTAATCAGTCTCCTTAACTCGTGGTTCCCCATTCATTTTGGTGTTACTAATCCGGACTAAATGCCTGAAGTAGCTGCCCAGTGATATGGCTACCTTTTTTGAACAGATTACATTTTGGAGGCCTTAAACTACTTTCATGCGGCAGTCAGGGGCAACTGCCTCTCCAAAGTTTTCTGTCAGCTGAGGAGTAACAATACAAAATGTAGTGTAATGTCTTATTTTAGATCACCCCCTGTAGAATTAGCCTCTAGACATCATAGGCATCAATTGGAGTAGACATCATAATGTGTTGTTATGTTGTTATATATTTCTCCTGAGAGGGTTTTAGGAGAAGACATTCAGGAGTCAATATGATCTAAGAAATAACATTTTCCTCTTGAGTGCATGCAAGGCCTTCACAGGCCGCTGTGTATTGCATGCATAAAAGACTCGGCGGCTAAGGCTTACCTTCACATGAAAGTGCTTAAGTAAGTGGAAGGTAAATCGTGCTCCAGAGATTCTAGACTTCCTCTTATGGTGAGAGAGTCCACTTGTGAAAAGGATGCATTACCACAGGATGGGTAAGCCTGTCCTCCACAGCCCTCACAAGCAGCCTGAAAGCATTTATGTTGTTGCAAAAATAGGGATGTTTGTTTTTGCTGTAAGCATGTTTTGCTGTAAGTTTTTGCTGTTCGACTGTAAGCATACCAACAATGTTTTATTTGATATTGGGTTCCATCCCTTCAGTCAGTTCGTCAATCCGTGCTAACCTCCCACACAAGTAGTGTCTTCATGTCTTCTTTGTTAAATTAGGAGTTGATTGACCACAGCAGTGTAGTCTACTTTTTTGAAGTGGGTATACTGTATATTTGAGCATTTTTTTGAAGTGGGTATACTGTATATATTTGTGCTATTCAAAACAATGGATCAATCAATTTAAAGTGGGTATACTGAAATCCCTGAAATTTAGAAGTGGGTATACTCCGTATACCCGCGTTCTACATAGACTACACCACTGATTGTCCACCTTTTTCAGGCTATTTTATAGGGGGGGGATAAGGCTTGGGCTGCTGGACATTGTTTGGATGGGGATGCCCATGTCCACTCAGGTTCACATCTGGCGTAAAGTCACTTCTCGTCTCTCACTTTTGAACTTGTTTCCTGTCTCATTCAACTCTGTCCGACTCCTATCATAATATTAAAGCTCAAAGACAAAGGAAGTTATGTGGTCTGTGTAGTTGCACCACTGATCGATCCTTTCAGAGGCACACAGAAGGCCTTTACATTATATAATATTATTATAGTATTATTATATAACAGCATATTTTGCCATTGTACGTAGATGATGTATTGATGTACATAAGGTTGTGATAAAACAGTAGCATTCCAAGCCTGGGACTTTTAAGACATATTCTGTGTCTGACCTTTCCTTTTGGTTTCAGACTCACGTAAAATGTAATAACTGTACAGACACAAAACTAATGACCATTGTGATTCCCATCTGATGATTTTGCCTATTTTTTTAAAGACGTGCCTCTAATTCGAAAACAACTACATAGGATGCATTGATAGTTGCTGGCCCAAATGTGTCATGATAAAATGCACACACAATGCTTGACTGACCATTTTGACTGACTCATTTTTCAAGCATACCTCAATAGCTATTATCCATTCTGGGAACTGCAGGGATGGCTGGCTTTTTCTCATTCATTGTCATCTCTCCAAAAAAGGAAACAATTGATAAAGGATGTGTGTGCATAGGAATTCAAAGTTAGGATAATATCAAGGGTAGATAAACTCTTTGCCTAATCTCTCTCTCTCTCTCTCTCTCTCTCTCTCTCTCTCTCTCTCTCTCTCTCTCTCTCTCTCTCTCTCTCTCTCTCTCTCTCTCTCTCTCTCTCTCTCTCAGATTAGTAGAGATAGTGAAAGATTGCCTTATCTCCTGAAAGGAAGGAGATGCCCCATAGCGTGAAAGTGCAGAGGCTTTCAGACTTAAAGCAGGTGATGAATGAGCTCTTTTTTCCTCGTATAGTTTGTAAATGCACTCCTGATTCTGCTCGGCAAAGCCCTTCACATGACTGAGTGCTTAGCCGTCTGTAAACATTTTAAGAGGGTCTTAAAAATGCACCATGCACATCTTAGTCTATTCAAGAGTCTTGTTGAACGTAATGTTGCTAATAGCTTCTGATGTGTTTTTTTTTCAAACCCTACTGCTACATTTTCTGTCCCACACTTTGACACTTCTTTATTCCCAGACTTTTCCACTGAAATTGAGTGTTTGATCAAAAATGTCAGCAAAGCCTGTTTGTGGAATTTGTGCATGACCAATAGTTGGCTCAATAAATCCAGGAATAAATAGTTAAGGCTAATTGGGGTTGAACCAGAAAGTAGAGAATTAAAAAGTAAAAACAATCCTAGACAGTAATACTGAGGTCTTCAATTAGGTTAGAATCAGGCGGGAAAAAGCTAAGCAAATAGCTGTGTGGCTTTGGTTATGAATATGTTGTTTATCAGGTCTCATTAGCTTTCACCATCTGTGTTAGCATTCATATTTCTCTATGGGCAATTAACTAGCATCGTTGAGGTGACTCACTCTTTCGAGCAGCCTGCCAGGACAGATTTGTTTTAACCGACTAAGTCCCTTTAAAATGCATAGGTTATGTGGTATCCAACATAAAACCTGTACTTAAAGGGACAGTTCAGTCAATTTCAACATGCAGTTGTAATGCTCACACTACATCTTCAGCCGTTTCCGAGATCCTGGTAATTGTAATGGGGAAAGCACTTTGTTTACATTTCAAAAAAACATTTTTATTTATTCCCAAAAACATCCAAAAGGTTATAAAACATCAGCAGACAACTAGCAAACAGCAGTACCTTTCGGGAAAATATTTGGAGTTGCCCTATGTTTCATTTTTTTTAAATGTAAACAAACGCTGCCCCCATTAGAATTGCTCATATCTCGGAAAGGGCTGAGCCGAAAAATGTGGCATCACCGGGTACTGACAAGTCAAGGGTAGCGTAACCAATACAACAGCATATTGAAATAGACTGAACTGGTCCTTTAAGTTATTCCTTAACCTTATTCAGATGGACGAACAGCTTGCCACCGATAGGCTACCTGGTGGAGGAGCCTGGACGGCCTTCCAGCTAAACATGCGCGGTGCTGGCCCGCAGCTGTTGCTGCTTTTCACAAGACTACCGATTGGGACATTTTCCATTGCTGCTTCTGACCCCATTTCCATCGCTGCTCCAGGAAGTTTGGAGTGTTGTTGATCCAGCTTGTGCCATCTCCGTCCAGCTTCATGTCTTGCTGCTCGATGCGTTCTACTGCTTGTTGCTCATAGCTTGCTCGGATACCATCCTCAACCATGGTCTGTTATATGGTCATGCTGTATGGTCTGTAAAATGTCTTTGAGTATCTAGAAAAGTGCTATTATTATCATTATTATTGTTAATATTACTCCCTAGCCACTCTTGGAATTAGAGAGCTAATAGACGGTTGCATGTACCCTCAAACTCTGTCTTTTATTGGTCCCCAATAATCGTTTTCTGAGCTGTTAGCATTGTGCATATATGATACATTAAAAAGTCCCTGGTCATTGTGCAGATGATATACTAATCAAAGGATCCTTTGTCAATGTAATTGCCCATGTTCTCTGAAAGACTGTAACACTGATGATCTCGAAATCACCCTTTTCCCCCATAACGACATTAAAAAGTCTGCAGATCCAAAACTGTATGACAGACAGTATCTGCATATTATCTTGTCATAAAATAGTCTCTCTGGCTGTAGTGCATGTAAATGCATATTTCATTTTTTCCCTCTCCTCTTCCATATCAGTGAGGCCTGCGTTGACGGAGAGGGGGAGGACAAGTACCCCCTCATGCAGCCTAAAGAGAATTTTGAGCAGGCAGATTTGGACGCAGCCTTGTTGCACTCCCGATGATCCTCTCAGTGGAGGGATCGTGAGAGTATCTTAAACCCGTGGGCTCATCAATACCCGGGTCAGGGTGATTAAGCAGGCAGGGAAGGAATGGTGTTTTTGTTTTGGCAAACAGGAGCAATTAAGAACTCATTTCCAGTCTAGGGAGCATCAGTGTCACTCCGAGGTGCGAGCTGCTACTTTGAGCAAATATTTTGCCACCAGCTTTATAATTACCGCTGTTCCTTTCTTTATTTATTTAATTATATATTTTTTAAAGCTGCTTGTTTACACCAGAAGATTAATGATGATAAGCACCTTCCGAGGTGCTGCTGAGTGTGTTTATGAGGAACATTTTTACATGTGTGTCTGCTTTTTTTTTTTTTTTTTTTTGGGCATAGCTTGTGATGAGATTCTAGAATTATGTTAATATTGCCAGGATTCTCTTCTCCATTTTGATGTGAGGGGAAGGCATATGCTTTACATGTAACTCACTCTATAATAGCCTACCTGTTATGTCTGTGTCTATATATTGAGCTAGTGTGCGAAATCTAAAAACAGTGGCTGGATTCGCACAGTGCATTGTCTCAGTATAGAGGATGACCCCTTGCTCGTCTTGCGTCCCGAGCCTCCCTATTCAACCACCTTGACAGTTACTGTCACCTTGACTAGCTTTACTTAAACCTTGTCTCTTCCAATAGGACCACATACGGTACTGTCGGTCGCGTTATAGCGTTATTACTAGGCCGCCGTGTGTGAGTCATCACTGAGATCAGTCAGGTCAGCGGACAGTGATGTAGCTGGATAGCTTGGCATGTCAAGTGTCAGGAGCAGTGTGGAGGAAGGGAAGCTTCATTAGGGCATTTTCAGCAAGCTGACAGCAGCAAAACTGTGCATCTCTGACATCTCTCTCAGTCTCTCTCTCGCTCTCTCGCTCTCTGTCGGTCTGAAAAAAATCAGAATCTGGCTCCTTCTCAGTGAGGTATTTTGGGACAGCAGTCAGGGTATGATAGGGAGCTGAAGTGGGAAGAGACACACAGAGAAGGAGTGGGAGGGGAGGGGAAGGGAGAGGTGGCGGTGTGTGTGTGTGTGTGTGTGTGTGTGTGTGTGTGTGTGTGTGTGTGTGTGTGTGTGTGTGTGTGTGTGTGTGTGTGTGTGTGTGTGTGTGTGTGTGTGTGTGTGTGTGTGTGTGAAAGAGAGAGGGAGAGGCAGAGCAAGAGAGTGTCTGTGTGTGTGTGTGTGTGTGTGTGTGTGTGTGTGTGTGTGTGTGTGTGTGTGTGTGTGTGTGTGTGTGTGTGTGTGTGTGTGTGTGTGTGTGTGTGTGGTGGTTGGGGGGGTAAAGACTGTCACCAGGCAGCACAGATTTTTTGTCACTTTCAAAAGCGCCCCTGTAAGGGAGCCGACGGAGCTCGTGGTGGGAGGCTGGGTTGAGCTGGAGTTCACCGAAAACGCTCTCTCAAAGCCGCCCGCATCCACAAGCTTGCAATCGCGTCACGGCCCCCTCGCTCAACCCCCGCTACGCTCCGCTTATGTGCTTCGCTAATGCCGCACTCTTCGCTTCACCCAGACTAATCTGTGTCTGCCTGCATAACAGCACTGTTCTTTTTTATTTATGTGTATTAACGCGTACTTATTTATTCCTCCATTCAATCCATATTGGCAAAAAAATATAATAATTCTTTCCTTTTTCAGCAGAGAATTATCCTTAAGGGAAAATAAGACTGGATGCCAAATCCTATTTGCAAGCAATTAATGCTTTTTTGGGGCATACAGAGAACATGTATTCACTATAAAATTGTGTACTTCAGTCCAACTTTGCATCAGTATATTCTGTAGACCGCCGTGAAGGCCTTATTATCGGTTTGGGGTGTGAACTGTGGTTATGGGCCCATTTTTTGTTGAGAAAACTATTTCACGATCAATTTCACAGTGTTTTGACGTCACACATTTACGTGTAAGTGTTATTCTGCTGCATTTAAATTTAGCCACAAAAAACCCTTACAAACATAACAAGGGAAAGAAAGTGAATAGCGTTACCCTTCAGACACCGCTGCCAGTCAAGCCAAAACAACACTCAGTCACCCAAAGCTAGTGAGAGTGGGCTGTCAACGGACTTGTCACAGGGATGGCATATGTCATCCAAAAATGCAAATCAGGTTGTTTCAGGGAAGTGCCATTTCTGCTGCATGTGGCGGCTTTCAACATTGCCTCATGCAGTATCTTTCACCAGCTTCAACAGGGTTGTTAATATTAAACCAAGTGTTAAGTACATAACATACTGTAAAATAAGTAGCCAATGTAGCCGATTAAAACTACATAGTGGTAAGTAGCCTATAACATACTGTAAATACAGTGTAGGCCAAGCACAAGAAAGGAGATGGTGTTAAGAGTCTTAAGTCATTTTGGTTTATGAATTTATATTTATTATCCAACATAGACACAGATTCCTAAAATGAACTCTGACTCAAATCTCTTCATGTACTTTCTCTTGATCTGACATGCTCTCAATTTCTGGCTTGTATTCTAGTCATGTATAAAGTTTTGCGGTGTAATTTAATTTGAAAGCTAACGTAGGCGACAATGTGGTCCTTAGCAGGCTTGAATTAGCATAGCATCCACTTGGCCTATTTACTTAAACCAGCAGACGCAATGATTCAACTGCAGAAGAAATTAGTTTCTTTCATAATGACACCTTACCTCTCATGACTCACACACAGGTTTCTGAATGGCAGCGACTTGTGACTGCTGTCTGAGAGACCGACCTTACATTACTTTCCTTCTCCTTAACTTTGGTGCTTGCCGAAACCACACAGCTGAGGACTCAGGAAAGAAAAGTATGTGCAGGGACGCTGCTATTGAACATGATGAATGAATTACTGCTTTTTTACATATAAGCTAAACGAAAAAATATGAGATGAAAGCATATATATTAACAATCAACCCATTAATGAATGAATTAATTTATTAATAAATAGGCCTACATGTTTTGAATTATAGAACCATGAACTGGATGGTCAGAGGAAGAATAGCAAGGAAGTGTAGCAGTTCCATAAAAGTTATAAACATGCCACTAGAAATAAATGAACTTTTATTTGTAAAGCACACAAAATAAAATAAAAAACTAAATTATTCAATACCCAAACTTTCTTAATGATTGTATAAGTGGTTAACTTGAAGATTTCATCAAAACATAGCTGGACATGAAGAGGTCCATTTCCAATCCCTGCAAGCACCCCATTGCATTTAATCAGTCTTTTCAAAAACATGGACGAATACACAGAGGTTGCCAAAGGCTATTTCTAATATTGCGAAATCAACTTCCAAACTGGGGGAAACTCTCTCTCTCTCTTGCTCTCTCTCTCTCGCTCGCTCACTCTCTCTCTCTCTCTCTCTCTCTCTCTCTCTCTCTCTCTCTCTCTCTCTCTCTCTCTCTCTCTCTCTCTCTCTCTATCTCATACACACACACACACACACACACACACAACGACACAGCGACACACACACAACAAACGACCACAACCACCACAAGCGCAAAACACACTGGAGCCCCTTTTCACCGTAGCTTCTGAGTGAGGGGCCAAATTAGCGTCTGATAAGCAAAGGGAAAGTTTGGAGGCTCGGCTTGTGATTCCTGTTGAAAAGAGGAGCTGCTGTGGGCCAGCACAGAAGAGTAATGTTCCCCCACTCACAGCTGCTAACTGACAACAAAAGACATGTCAGGATGATTAATGGTGGGGGCTGCCTCTCTCTTTCTTACTAGCGAAGCACAGTACAGTGTTAAAGGCTACTGAAGGGCTGAGTCAGACAGCGATGGAGAGACCGACGACGACTTTGGTAAAAACGCTGGAAACTTTGCCTTAGTCTATATTACTTGAGGGGCAAATTCAAGGCAAGATGTAGTGGCAAGATATGGGGGATGTGAATTTGGGGCTGGTGCTGTTTTAGATTTGATGTTGTTTTGTGAAGGGGCCATATTGGATTTTGTTTTTCTTGTTTCCCCCCCCAGAAATTATAATTGCACCCCGTTCCGAGTTCTCAGATGCCTTTACCCAAAGTTTACCGGGGTCATACCCAGCAATTTTTTGAAAACTTGACTAACACATTAAAGGTCCCTCAGGTCTTCGCTTTGGGCAAAGTTTCATTTTAAAAGCCATTGTAAGAAATCGTGCCCTGCAAACAAGGCACCAATGTCAAACGGTGGCTGCCATACAGAGGCTGTTGACCAGAATGAGCCCTATTTATGGGGAACATAAAAGAATTCAGTGGCAGCCAACTGGTTGTTTGGAGGGGGAAAATCGCCTCTCCTCATCGACTTCAATACCTCCTTAAAACATGACATGGCTCCACTGGAATGGCAACATAGGAGTGGAATGGGTTACCCTGATTGGGTCAAACCCAGACATATCTCAAGACACAAACAGATGTGTGTGGGTGCCAAAACCTTGTGATAACTGGCAACAGTTGTTTGACAATGCAAATCGGCATAGGACTGTCAGAAATGTATTGTAGGCCTACATTTTTTATGTATCGCCATTCATGGTGTACACTGTATAGTCAATACATTTGGATACATGGTACTTCACGTTTTTTTGTTCGTGATTCTTTTCTTACTTGTTTTCTTACTTGTTCAGCGCTTGTTCTCATGGGTTTGTCTCTTGTCTTGATTGAAGACCAGCCAACGTCAGTCTAAAGATCGGTCTTGCCCTTAAATTCACCGTCTTAAAGAAGAATAGAAGAGGAGCAGAGAGGGAGGCCAGGGGAACAAAAAAAATCCCAAACCCAACCACCGACCTTCTACATCAAAGCTCTGTTTGTGCTCTGCACTGTGAATGAGTAGGCAGCTCCAACGAGCCCAGAGAAGGGATATTGTAAGTGTGAAAGAGGCTCTTGTGTGTGTACTGTGTACAATGTACAGTAATTTACATGAACTCCTAGAGAAATGTTGATGAACAAGAGACAAAACGGACACTGTTGATCGTTCAACAGAGGGCAGCCATTCATGAAATTTTAAAGATGAGGTATTTCGAGTTACGTGCTAACAATTTAACAAAACAAACTGATATGACATTTACTCTGTGAGATATGAACTCCATTAAACTATTAAAACTGATGCAGTAGTACTGACTCTCAGTTGGCCAGATCAGCGCCTGATCAACATCAACATTATATCTGTAGCCTACTTCTAGCTGTTGAGCTGAAACAGCATCGCAGTTCTTTAAAAGACAAGGTTAGTGCGGGCAATATGACGATATATATCGTTATCGTGATATAAAAGTGTATATCGTGACTTTTCTCCTTTATCGTTTATATCGTGATATTAATTTTTATCAATTTTATACAATTGAATGCCATTTAATTACATTTCATGTTGTCACAATACACACTATAAGTTCATGTAACTGTAAAAATAAGAATAAAAAGATCCATTTTAAAGAAAGGTTGTTTGGCGACATGAAAAAATAAAGAGCAAATAAAGAGAATAACTGAAAGCGTATGTAATTGTGCTATATCGTGATATATATCGTTATCGTGCTATAAAGTAATCCATATAGTGATATAGTTTTTTTCCCATATCGCCCAGCCCTAGACAAGGTTACTCTTTGAATGACTATTTCCACATAATAGACATTTTACACTTTTCTCCCTTTCCTGAAGGGTTAGATACATAGGCCGACCTGAAAAAAATCGAACACTGGTTTAGTCTATGATGTGGTCATTACTGATCAAATGATCTGCTCATTACTGTTGTTTCATTTGTGTCACAGTGTAGGCCTATTTAGTATGGATACCTATAAATAAAAACAACAAGCAAAACGAATTTGAGGGATTTGAGTAACTCATTTGTTGGTTGTGAAATATTTTTTGTGACCGGACTTACAGTAGGGGGTGTGAATGAGGCCAGTGGCGCTCCCAAATGTAGTTGCAATGCAGGCACATTTCCTCTGCACCTGCAGCCAATATACAGACAATGCTATTAAACATGGAGGATCACTCCCATGCCAACCCAGATCAATACAGGCTTTAATGTAATTGGTAGAGCCCCATCATGCAGAATGAGCAACAGTTGTCTTCCCCAAAGTCTCATGACGAGTTAGCAGAACTACCATCTCAGTAGGGATTCATATCATCACATCCAACTCCGAGCATGCACACAAATGGTTTAAATGTTTAATTATACAGTTACTAGACAGCATTATAAACTGCTAAAAACAGATGCCATAACTGACTTGACTTGTTATCACGATTATTGCCACACATTTCTGAGTAATGACAAAACATTTCATTAGACCTGATTATCTGTAACATTGCTAATTAAAAATTAACCACTAATTAGATTAGATTAGATCAGATTTGTAAAACAAATTTTCATAAAGCTGTTTTATGACTTAATCAAGTTCTATCACGTTTTTCTCTGTCTGGAATCTATTTGTGTTGATAGTCCAATATCACAATCGCACCCCTCAGAAGTTTAGTCTCTCATCGTGATTGGATTTTGTTTGGTGATTTACTTAATGATCCACTTAAACTGGAACAAAATAAGGAAATTGAGGTTTCAAGTCTCTCATTTGCCTCTAAATAATTACGCTGATGTGCACTGTGTCAGGACCCATCAGTGATTTAACACAACCAACTAACAGTTTGATACTGGTAGCTTATGCCAGTTTTGTGCTTATTTATGCTGTATTAGCTTTTTGTTCTCAGCTAACTTTTACCTGTGTATAGGAAACACTATCCAGACATTGAGCCAAAGATTGGGCAATGCAAACTTCATGTAGCCCAATTGGTTTTCCAACGCAATTAATCTTCAGGCATTTTGCATGAATAAAGTTTATCGTCTGTATCGCAGTTAGGCTACGTATATAGTCTGCATATAGCCTACAAAGTTTTTTCCATACGCTAAAGGTTGCCCATGCAGCTTAATGTGTTGTGGGCTATACATTTCTGTGAATGATGTCTTAAAAGGTGGCAAAAAGGGCAAGCATGCTGAGTGTCTCCCCAAGCCTATGTCAAAACTCCCTGCACTTCCATACTAGTGTCTGGCTGCCCATTCTGAAAACTTGACAGTGGTGCTGCTGCTATACTACGAGCTGCCTCAGCTGTGTGTGTGTGTGTGTGTGTGTGTGTGTGTGTGTGTGTGTGTGTGTGTGTGTGTGTGTGTGTGTGTGTGTGTGTGTGTGTGTGTGTGTGTGTGTGTGTGTGTGTGTGTGTGTGTGTGTGTGTGTGTGTGTGTGTGTGTGTGTGTGTGTGTGAACACAGCTGGCCTCGGCTCCTATAAAGCTGCTGTCTGCTGGCAGTGTGTTATTCCCCCTCTTGACAGTTGGCGCTTGTGTTGCTCCTCTCGACCTTGTCCTCTGACAGGGCAGTCTCATCCGACAGGTCTCTCCAGGGACATGATTGTTGTGATGGTCTGAGAAAAGAGGAGAGATGAGGGCTTCAGACACACACCCGGCTCGTGAACTTTGGTGAAAGCGTTTGCTCTTTCGGAGCCAACTCTCTGAGCACCTTTGGACACCTCTTAAATGGCATGTGAAGGGAAGGGCAAGAACACATTTATCACATGGTAACACAGTGTCGGGCTGCCTGCCGGGAAGTGGAATCGCACAGGTTTTATAACACCCAATGTGTAACATATGGGTTTCTGTAAGCTTGTATGAAGAATAATATAGAAGAGATCACATGCAGTACTGCATAGCATCACATACTGTAGAACTAATATTTTACGGACATGTGATCTAGTCATGGTGGCTTTATCATACTTACGGAATTACCCCAGGATCAAGGGACAGGTGTCATGTTGATTGTATAATAACAGTGTGTGTGTGTGTGTGTGTGTGTGTGTGTGAGAGAGAGAGAGAGAGAGAGAGAGAGAGAGAGAGAGAGAGAGAGAGAGAGAGAGAGAGAGAGAGAGAGAGAGAGAGAGAGAGAGAGAGAGAGAGAGAGAGAGAGAGAGAGAGAGAGACTGTCTGTTTGTCTGTCTGTCTTGTATGCATGCAAGTGTCCGTGCACCTCTTTGTGTGTGTTTTTCTGTGGGCATCTGAAATTGTACCTGCGTGTAGTTACCATAAGTACTGCACCAATATAAATTGCATTCAACAATGTTGTTGCTTTGACAGAGGAGCACATTGAAAATCATCTCTAATGGGAGTTTTTAGTTTTCTTCCTTCCCCTTTGTTTTCTTGAGCAAATCTACCTTCACCTCAAGACTGCAACCATGAAGTCGTAGAAACTCAAATCTATCATTAAACATCACTGGAGAGACTGCAAATGCATTTCTAAAAGCATAAAGAGGTCATCCACGGAGGCGGTTAAATGAGCGAGTGACATTTGAAATAAAGACACATCTGTGCGATAATCATCGGCGACGGGGCTTCATCTTCAAGCCTGTCAGGTCTCTTTGAAGTGCCGTTTGATGTATCAATGCCCATAATTCCATCCCATTCTCTCTGACGCTTATCTTCAAGCCAGGACTCAATTAAAACGCTGCTTTGTCTTTAGGAAAAAGGAGGCAAACTTTAGGTAATTACGTCAGTTGCAGATATTGCTATCAAAGGTAGCCAGACCTGTTTCATGTACACATGCAGCAGCACAAAGTCAAGTCAGAGGGAGAGCAGAGTGTGGGGGGAAGCCCAAGGTTGCCCGTGGGCGGAGGAGAGACTCTGGCTGACCCCCGGCTGGCAGGTGGCCCCGGGTCAGCGCGCCAGCTGCGGACGTCCAGCAGGTGTCAGTGTGGAGAATAATAATAAGGCCACACCCGGATGAGAGAGAGAGAGAGAGAGAGAGAGAGAGAGAGAGAGAGAGAGAGAGAGAGAGAGAGAGAGAGAGAGAGAAAGAGGCCACCTGGACCCACGCCTTTTAGATGAGGAAATACTCCAGCAATCATTGTGTGGACTGTTGTCTGTCTGGCTCACCAGGTGCAATTTTTTAAATTAATTAGTTGGAAAAGCTAACAATATCCACAGATTTAATGTCAAGCAGGTGGATACTAATATGACTAATCTAAACTTGCGTATTAACGGACCCTCTGAGAAAGTCTTTCGTCCTGATAAGGCAAAAATCATGATTGTAACTGAAAATGTACTATTGTTGCTACACGGCCCCTCAGCAGACCTGATACCTGCTCATATGATCAATAGCCACACTGCTTTCAGAGTGGCATCACACATCATTTTGTGGACAGTGATTCAAGATAATGCTGTATTTTGTCACTTCTTACCCAGATAACTTTACCCTTCAATCGTCAAGTCAGTAAAACCGCACCATCTCACAAAGAAAGAAAAAGTAAATTAAAGGAAGACCTCAACATTCAGCTTGTTCTGACTTTATGCAGGCTAAGAGCTAATAATGTTTGTCCTGTATATTAAAATAAAACCCAAATCCAGTGTTTCCCCATTACAGACACTCACGCTGTATAATTAAAGTGGCAAGGAGAATCCTCCCGCCACACTGTACCGACTTCCCTACCACCCTCTGTCCAAAACAAACAAAAAAAAGATAACAGGCAACCCCAGACGACAGTAATCGGCGGAGGCCACGGAACTCGCAAACGAACGTGAAATTGCTGAAGGGAGAGAGGGACTCCGGAGTGGACCGTGCAGGCTCTGAGAAATGAAAAGCTCCGGCCGGCTCGGAGGATGGGTGTTCCTAATCTCCCCGCGTCGCTGTCGGCTCCCGCCATCTCTCTCTCCGTTTTGGAGGAGCTTATCTCGCTTTCCAGCGGTAATTCAGCAGATGGCAGCTCCAACTGCTGAACGCCAGGCAAACCAGGGGTACATTTCTCAAAACCATAGTTGCTAACTGCGCTAGCTACTTCGTTGTTTGCAGTGCAATTTCCCATTGGCAACTACCAAAGTTGCTAACTGGCTAACAACTACGCTTTCGAGAAATTCACCCCAGGCACTGTATAGAACATGTGGGTCCCAGGAAACGCACAACACATGGACAGTGGACAGAAAAAAAACAGGAGTATGCTATATACAGACACCACAGAACAATCAGAGCAGCTGTGGTGTAAGCTTTGATCGTGAGATGCTTGCAGACGTGCATGCAGTGTGTGAAACTGGACCATGAAATGGTCTGCTTGCTGCTGCCTGCTTTTTTGTTTGTTTCGTTTGTTTGCTCCCCCACTCTGCCAAATGCACTTCCGTATGGCTTTGATGTGTCTTATAACCGCCTACCCCATACACAAATCTACTGCCTACACCTGCAAATGTATGGACGCTGGCTTACCTGTAAACAAATCCATACTCCCACCTGCCCTTTTCTTCCGTTATGAACCATCAAAACTCTCAGACTGGAGTGCTGGCTAAAGTCTCAGACTGTAGTGCTGGCTAAGGGTAAGAGATCAGGACATTTCAAGGACCAAAATTTGCATAGGGGTCCACAGAAGACTACGATATGATTGGACAGATATGATTGAAGTGGGGACACACAATTTCTAGTAGCACCCTCTGCTCTCAGCCAGCCAGAGGAATTGACAGCACATTTGGTTGATCCCATGATTTCACTGGTAGGTCATTTGTTTGTCTGTAGGCTGCCTGTCTCCTATATCGTATCTTGTATACTGTGGAGTGACGCCATCCCCTGTGTGGTCCTGAGCCCAGTGGAGTAGGCCTGGGAGCAAGGGCAGGGAGATGTGTCCAGGACGTCTGTCACTTTGGCCTGGCCCCCCTTTTGCTCTCTGGCCCACCCAGAGTCAAACTCTCTGACAGGGCGTGACAGGCTGTTTCCCCTCTCCTCTGCGTCCAACCCAACTTAGCCTCCGCTGCCACTGGCTGTGTCGCGGTGCCACAGATTGGGGAGATTTTTTTCCCTCCGCGAGCCTTGAGGGATTTCCCCTCCTCTCGGTTGATTTAGAGCTGTGACAGGACACTGACAGACTGGGCAGTTTCATTCAGTCTGTATTGATTTGGGCCTCAGAGCAATGGAATGACGGATGGGCGGAAAAAAAGAGTTTTAACACAATGCGCTAACAATGAGCACAGAGTGCAGCATGGCAGTTTCAAAATATTCAAATTGAATCTGCATCATTAGATTATGCATTGCCATTTTTCTAACTTTTTGGCATTGTTCTCTTTTAGTTTTTTGTTTCTTTTCTTTTTTCCGTGCAGAAAAAAGAAAAGACCTTTATCAGAGCCCAACTTAGAACTTGAACACTTTTACAAATGAGAAGACTTAGACTGAGCAAGACTTTGAACTTTAGACTTTCAGAAGAAAAAAAAACAGATCCACCTTCTTCAAAGCACAAAGATCCGGGAGTAAATGCCCTGTGAGCGCATTCATAGATTATTCAGCATGCAAAGACCTCACCGCGGCGAGAATCTGCACTTATGGCAAAGTCTTTGTGAAGGTCAGGGCCAATCTAAACATGCTGCGAGTGTGCTTCACCTGGTGTGTGCCCCGACGCCTCATGACAGAGCATGGCAGCCCATTGATTTCCGCCGCATGTTTCGTGATTAATTCCCCTCCATGTTACACGGCAGAGAACTCCTCTCCTGTCTGTCAGTGGCATGAACCTCGCTTCCGGCAAAAGGAGGCTGCCAGGTTGCCCACCGACAATGTATAAATTATTCCATATCCCTACAAGGTTGCGCTACACAGTCTCGACGTCTCTTTGACTTTTGCTCTGGTTTCACTGGGAAACAAAAGGCTTTTTTTTAAAAAGAGCTGTACCGAATGTCCACATTCACCGGAACATGACACGGCCCTGCACTTTACATTATGTAACCATTTTAATGAGCAAACGACTTTAATGGGCCTAATAAGAGCCGCCCGGCTTTATGTGATAAGAAAAGGGAGAGAATTATGTGAATGCAGTGACCCAGAAATTAGGATCTGTTCCGCAGAATAATTAGAGGGAAAGCACATCTATTCAACCGGCACCATCTATGTGTCTTTGTAAACCAAACGGAGACCAAAAAAAAGGTGTCTGCAGCAGCTCTCCTCTCCTCTCCTCTCCTCCGCCGTGTTGTGTGATGGTCCTCCTTGTGGAGAGGCAGCCTTTAATCTTGTTTGTCTGCTTTCAACTTAAGAAAATGCCACATTTGAAGAGGCCTCAAGAGGCCCATCAAGAGGGAGGCACAGGCAAATGCATCTTCAAACAAACAAGACCTCGGAAAAGTTACGCAAATTCACTCCCTGAACACTGAACAACCACCTCGTCCTTGTGGGTTTTGTGCATTTGGGTCTTGGCAAAACAACATTACGGTAAGCAGCTTGTTCGGGGTTTAAAATAATGTTTCCAAAATTGTTTCATTCAGTGATTCGTAATATTGTAACAGGGCAAAGACACCTATGAATTCACGTGTGGGAAATACTAAGTGTGTGAGCTGTTTCTCTACTACCTCTTCACCACATACAGTAGCAATTTGTTAATAGATGTCTCCTATTGTACAGCTGAACTATGGTCCACTGTAACATCTGAATATGAACATCTGTGCATGGACTCCACAAACTATGACTTTTCAGGAGACACCATGTAGGGGGAAATGTATCCTGACTCTCTCCAGACCCTTGCATATTTCCACTCAGCTGCGTGTGCTCGTACGAGGGTCTGGTGGTACTTCAGATTAGTCCGCACAGTATCCCAATCCCAAACTTGCTTGTGGAGCAAATTGGAACGAATTCATCTGGTGACAGTTAGGTTAGGAGAAATGGTCATTCAAACAAATCAATCAATCAAAATGTGTTTAGTGAAAGTGAAGTGAAAGCCCAACTGGGAAACTCCAACTCCCACTGTCATTGTGACACAGTACTCACTCAGCACTGAACACAACGAAATTGCATTTGTGCCTCACCCGTGCAAGGGGGCAGCCCCCAATGGTGCCCCAAGGGAGCAGTGTGGCGGAATGGTACCATGCTCAGGGTACCTCTGTCATGGAGGAGGATGGGGGAGAGCACTGGTTGATTACTCCCCCAACCAACCTGGCAGGTTGGGAGTCGAACTGGCAACCTTTGGGCTCCAAGTCTGACGCATAACCCCTTACCCATGACTGCCCTGTTTATATTGCACAATATCACATGGACAAACCCCAGGCAGCACAGGTGGTTTCAAAGAGCAAGCAAGCCATTCCTCAGCGAAGTGTAACAGTCAAAACCCCACAGACCTCTATGTACACCCTGCAGAGAGATGGTGCATAACGCAGTACGATCAATTTAGCATGAAAGGGCAGGCAAGAGGGTCATGCAACCATGAGATATTGTATTGAGGGATTCTCTGTGTGTGTGTGTGTGTGTGTGTGTGTGTGTGTGTGTGTGTGTGTGTGTGTGTGTGTGTGTGTGCGTGTGCGTGTGCGTGTGTGTGTGTGTGTGTGTGTGCGTGTGTGTGTACATGTGTGCGTGTGTACGTGTGTACGTGTGTGTGTGTGTGTGTGCATGCGTGTGTGCGCATGCTTGAGTGCGTGCATGTGTGTGCATGTGTGCATGCGCGTGTGTGAGAGACCGGGCAAGAGAGAGCTATAGAACACAGAGGGGGGATCATAGTAGTTTTCACACAGATGCAGTGTTATTGGGCAGTGCACTAGACGTCTGTGAGGTGGGCTAAACACTGGGTCCTGGTGGGAGCAGAGGGCAGGTAATAGGATAGAAAACAGGCAAGTCAGACTCTGGAGGATTTTGGGGGATGTGGGAGCTTGGGCACTGGGATGGGGAGCGGGGTATAGCCGGAGTTCTTCCCCAAGTGATCTGTTCCCCTGAGGATGGGAGCCAGTGCAGCTCTGAGACAAGGTTAAGGAGAGGTCACGATGGTTGGGGCTATCGATTTACGCGAACTATCTGCAGGCGGAGTGCAGGCTTTTTGTGTGTGTGTGTTTGGTATAGTCTACCTCAGATAAATTTCGAATTCCACAAAGATCAAACAGCAACTAAAAAAAGGAGTGTTGAAAAAAAAAACATATCAGTTTTTCACCACTGGGATGAAGCTTTTCTTCAAAGACTAAAAAATAACAATGCTCAGAGTATCCATCCTCGGCTTATGAATAATTACCGAAGACAGAGTGTTCTTCGGCTGTAATGCTGGACTGCTCAAACATCTCAGTCACACTCTTTTGGCAAACGCCGTCTTTGTGCAGATTTCAATTTCCACAAATAAGCAAACAGCACAACAGATGCTCAGGAAAAATACCTCTCCGTTTCATTCATCTCACTAAAGAGACATTTAGCTTTGCCTTATTCTCTCCTAACAATAACTATATCATCGTGTCAGTGTGTGTGTGTGTGTGTGTGTGTGTGTGTGTGTGTGTGTGTGTGTGTGTGTGTGTGTGTGTGTGTGTGTGTGTGTGTGTGTGTGTGTGTGTGTGTGTGTGTGTGTGTGTGTGTGTGTGTGTGTGTGTGTCTGTGCGTGCACGTGTGTATGCATGCCTGTGTGCGTGCATGCATGCATGAGTGCGCGCATGCCTGTGTGTGTGCATGCGTGCCTGAGTGTGTGCATGCATGCATGCGTGCCTGAGTGTGTGCATGTGTGAGGCAAGGCGAGCTGAAGATCTTCATCTAGACATTTGTGGCTATGATGGACACGGTGGTGATTCTGCAGCAGCGGGCGGATAGCTGGGACGTGGATGTTGTCTTTGGTGGAGCTGGGCTGCCATCTGCTCAACTACAGGAGCTCCTAGAGGCTGGCAGGCCTTGTCTGGAGGTGTGTGTGTGTGGTGGTGGGGGGGATGGGGGTGTTGAGGACGAGGGTGATTGACAGTTTTCAGCACAGGGCTTAAGCATTACCCACTCACTCCTTCTTCCTCTCTCTCTCCTCTCTCCTCTCTGCTCTCTCTCTCCTCTCCTCTCTGAGCCATGGGTTTGCAGAGGATGTAACTGACAGCAGACTTTTTCAATCACCCCTCTTCCTTTCTCCTTCTTCTGTTCTCTTCCTGTCTGTCTGTCTGTCTTTCTTTCCCATGCTGTCCTCTCTATCTATTTCTCTTCCTCTCTTTTTCTCTCTGTGGATTCTTCCTTCAACCCCTCTCCCCTGTGCTCTCTGTCTCTTTCTCTCTTCCTCTTCCTCTCCTTTGCTCATTCTCTCTCTCTCTCTCTCTCTCTCTCTCTCTCTCTCTCTCTCTCTCTCTCTCTCTCTCTCTCTCTCTCCCCTCTTCGACATGGAAAGACATACTCTGGTGGAATGAAAAGGGGATATGAAAAATCCCCACTGAGGCTGCTTGTTATCTACCAAAAAGATATCTTAACTGTGGAGTGAGTGGCGATTGAGGGAGGTGGGGATGGAGAGAGAGAGTCAGAGTGTGTACGTGTGAGTGTCTGCGTGTGTGAGCGTGTATGTCTTTGTGTACACATCTGTGTGTGTGTGTGGGGGGGGGGGTGCAGTGGGGATGTCTGTGTTGTAGCAGAGAGGGAGGTGCAGAGCTCATGGAGAAATTAAGATGTCTGACAGTGCAGCACAGACAGGCTTGCACAGAAGAAGCTTTTTTTCTGCAGGCAGCTTCAGAACTCAAGCACAGTATGATGGAGCTGCATTTTGTAGAGCTGATTCAACATGCTCTATGCATTCATCCATATACAGTAGGCTATGTCCCTAACATACACCAGCAGCAGCACATGTCTACAACAATAAACAAAGAAAAAAAATATGGGTTAATACTGTTTATTTGTTGTTGAGTTAATTAACTACAATTAAATGGAATTATACAGTGGTGGTTCTAGAACAAAATTACGGCGGGGGCCGAAGTAGTGCCAATGTGTTCTTAAATGTGAACTAGAAGTTCAAGAGAAATTCTTGCATAATGTGTATTGTTTTTTTAAAACCCTTCAGCGTGCCCTTGAAACTTATTCAATTACGGATGTCAACTTGGAAATTAAATGTTACCCTTTAGTGGAATATTAAACTTAGAGACTAAGGAAAGATCATTTAAGTAGGCCTTCCTACTGATGCCATCATAGTTGTTATCTAGCTGAGAAAGCTAACATGTTAACGAAGTTAGCTAATAGCTCGCTGTCAATGATTAAAGTCAAATAGACTGTGTGTAGGATGTTGTTGACTTACTCGATAACGACGAGAACAAGCTTTGCTCCATGACAGCAAAATAGTGCAATATTGGATTGATGTATGAATCTTGGCCTAATTTAGGATATGTTTAACTTAGTTTAGTCTTCTTCATTACCCTGCAGGCTAGTTCAAAAATCGATGAGGCGGCAAATGGGAAAAACTGGCAATCAGATTTTAATTCTTTCTGTTCTTGTGTATGTTTCTACTGGTACTTAAGTCTGCTCCTTGAAATATTGGTTTGACAACAGAGAATGGGTCACCTATGCATTTCGAAAGCAACCTGATGATGGCTAGCAACTCTGGTCAATCCATGCAGTTTATAGGTCAAATCTTTACTGAAGGTTTTTTCGGATATGGCCAGTTGCATCTACCCAGGATAGAGTAGCCTCCTCACGACATGTTTTCTTTCAAGTAATTGATATGTGTGCTTGGGGTTTTAATGACACAATCATTAACCAAAAGAGCGTCTTGTGTGTTTGCCCCATGTTTTGGTTAGACAGCTATTCTACGAGAAAAACATCAAGCTCTGGCGAATAGGGCTTTGTTTTCCGTTCTTGTCCACTCAGTTCAGCTAATGAATAGTTGGAAAGATAGGGGAGCGTAGTTGTACTATGAAGTTAGCCTACTTGACAGGCCCTGCACGGAGTCTGTTCATCCTATGGCTACGTCTCATCCTATGGCTGGCTGTCCGATATGATGGCAGCGCAAAGCTACAGAGGACGTTTAATGGCGAGTGTTTTTGTCGGTCAAGCCTTTCAGTAGCTAGGAGGGGAATAAAGTCGACGCAGTGGCTGGATTATTTTTTTAGTCACCAGAGTTAGCCAAAACTAGCTGAATTCTTGGTGACTACCAGGGGTGCCGCTGGGGGGGAGGTGTTACAGATTCTAAGGGCCCAAGCACTGACAGCACTGAATTAAGGGTCCCCAAAATTCGAATATTTCATGGGGCCCACAATTTCTGTCGGTGCCCCTGATGACTACTAGCCTATATTGTGTATTGCTTATGTATTGCAACTAGCAGAATTGGCATTGACTACTGTTTTTTGTATTGCTGGGAGCAAGCTGTGTGTTGATCTTCGTACGCCATAGTATCGATTTATCATCTCATGCTTGACTTTTTTGGGGGGAATGGCTTTGGGTCATGAAAAATAGCTAAAACACAGTTTACTGGCATTACACAGTCGGCCTTTAAAGGGGCATATATACAACAATGAATATTCTATTCAATTTTCTACATTTTATTTTCAGCTTTTCATTTATTTTCATAACAAATTGATTACCGGTACATCCCTGACTGTTCAGTACAGAGGCCAAAACAGGGGTCAGGATGATGTATAAGAACTGCAAATTATAATTATGAACTGACGGCTCATACTATGCAGTCAGGTTCATGGTAGTATGGGATCCACAGAAATAGCTTGCAACTTAAGAAAACCCTTCTACAGTAACAAGACAGTGTCCTGATAGTATCACATATGCTTCTTGTCTCAGAAATTCCTGAAAGCTGACCTCATAACCTAGCCTACCTTAGTCCACAAAACACAGAATATTGCTCCTGGTGCAGGGGTGTCCATGTGGCAATTTCTGTAAATACCACTGTTTTTTATTTCATTTTTAGTTCTCTGCATCTTGTGCTCTCTCTCTCTCTCTCTCTCTCTCTCTGTCAATCCCATATGCTTTTCTCCACCTGCTCAGATCCTTCACTCTGCCACAGTGCTGTGAGCCTCTCACCTTGTGATAGCTTGTGGCAGTCCTGCAGCTGATAGGCAAACTTACAGTACTATTCTGTAGCCTCAGGAATGGGGGATGTGAACACTATTTTAGGGCGTGTGCGTGGGTGTGTTAGCGGAGGGGATGTACAGTATATAGGGACCGATAACTCCCCCTTAATTAAACCGTAGAGCCCCCATGTCCCATCATTATCTCTCTTAAGTGAGGAATCGCTTCATTAATGGCAGGCAGGCAGCACTCCCGTCTGTCGGGGAATGAGGGTTA
>NC_085870.1:29101646-29129146 GCF_034702125.1 Engraulis encrasicolus
ACTAACATTTTGAATCCTTTGGCCTTGTCAAGCAATTGACACAAAAGTCTAATTTTATGTTTTTTTGCGCTTGGATTGGACTGAACCATGAGCGTGAGGACTTAAAAAGGACAGTTGCAACAGTAGACATCACCAAATAGAGCTTCATATCTTTCAACCTTCTCTGTGGGAAAATTGATGTAAGACTCAAGTAATCCCCATCTGCATGGCTCTCCACTCAGACACCATGAAGTGCCTCCATCACCGCTGCCTATGTCACGTACAGTACAGGGGTATTCATGGTCACTAATGAGCTCTTTACTCACTTCATGTACTTCTGTCAGAGTGCCGGTGCATATTGCTCTAATGACAGTACACTCGTATAGATGACGTCTGTGCAAAAGGTTACAGCAATCAAATCTCTCAGGCAACAGTGTGTCTTAACTACGTTCAACGCAGGATTGTCGTCAACGATGTACCTGACCAAGAAAGCCAGCTATCCGTTGCTTCTTGCACTGCTTAAAACTATGACAGATTAAAGGACCTAGTGTAAACCTACAGTAACTTGCACTGAACTGTCATTTTATCTTTCACAGTAACTTACGTTAACTTGCGCTAACACCTATTGTGATGAAATGCTTTGAAAGACTGGTGTTAGCACACCTCAAGTCCATCACCCCACCATCCCTCCACTGGCATCAATTTGCCTACAGGGTGAATAGATCTACAGAGGATGGCATTTCATTTGCCATTCACATTGCCCTCTCACACCTGGAGAACAGCTATGTGCGGATGCTGTCCATCGACTACAGCTCCGCTTTTAACACCATTCCCCCTATCAAGCTGGCCACTAAACTGTACAACCTCGGCTTGAGTCCCCATGTCTGCAGATGGATACAGGCGCGCCGCAGGGATGTGTGTTGAGCCTTTTTTTGTACTCCTTCTTCACTCATGACTGTGTTCCTAAGCACAGTACAAACACCATCATTAAATTTGCTGACGACACAACCGTGATTGGCCTGATCTCTGGCCCTGAACTCCAAGAAAACGAAGGAGGTGATCTTGGACTTCAGGCGGTGTGGCCAGGGTAACCACTACCACCAACCCATCAACATCGGAGGGGAGCCAGTGGAGGTAGTACAGAGCTTCAGATTCTTGGGTGTGCACATCAGCCAGGACTTGTCATGGAGCGCCAACACCTCTGCAATAGCTAAAAAGGGATCCCAAAAGCTATATTTCCTGCGGACTCTAAAGAAGGCCCAGCTACCACGAGATCTGCTCACTAACTTCTACAGGTGTACGATTGAATCAGTGATAACATACAGCATTACATCTTGGTACACCAGCTGCACACACGTCAACAAGAAGATGTTACAGCGCATTATTAAAACAGCATAGAGAATTATTGGTTGACAACTACCCACACTTGAGGAGATCCACCATACACGCTGCACAAACAGAGCATTAAACATCCTTAAAAACCACACACACCCTGGTCACAGGCTCTTCACCATGCTACCATCTGGCAGGCGCTTTAGGACTCTGCGTGCCCGCACTACGAGACAGTTTCTATCCTACTGCCATTATATATATATATTTGTATTATTATTATTATTATTATTATTATTATTATTATTATTATTATTATTATTATTATACTGTTAATATATATATTATTTTGTGGGCATTTGTGGGTTGCTTCCAAACAGAATCTCACTGTATTTATATAGTGACAGTAAAAGCACTCTACTCTACTCTCTACTCTTTAGCCTACCTTAGAAGTGACTGAAGTGAAGTGGTAACCGAGGTCATCAAAGACACTATTAGCACATTGTTGCATTCGCTTTCTTCACCCAGAACGTAATATTGGACTGTTGTGTTCCCGCTATCAATGTGAGAGATTTTGTAAATGTGGACATTTAAACTACTATACTACTACTACTACTACTACTACTACTACTCCATACAATAGCTCATTGCCATACTAGGCCAAATGGATTCACTTCTTTTTTGCTCTATTCATCAAAGCCAAATTCACTTTGTTGGCAGTGAATCTGCTCTGTTCATTACATTCCTAGAGAGAGAGAGAGAGAGAGAGAGAGAGAGAGAGAGAGAGAGAGAGAGAGAGAGAGAGAGAGAGAGAGAGAGAGAGAGAGACTTGTTTAAAGTTTCTATATCTTAGTGGCTTTGTAATTGTTGTTTTATTCATTTACTCATACAAACATACGTACATTCATACATGTACATACATTCATACATGTACATACATTCATACATACATACAGGCACGGTATACCTACATACATACACACACTGCATACATATATAAAACAATTTACTGTAAAATGCGCAGGCTACATGGTTTTCGCACACAGCCCTTGCTCTGAATGCTGGACACATCAGCTCACACTAAACCTTAAAATGAACTGTGAGCATCTATGAAGGCTAGTGCAAACGTTGCATCAGGAACATCGTGGAGACTGGTTTGATTTGATTGGTTGGCGAGTCAATATATCAACAACAGCCCCTCTCTGCCATAATTGCCAATTCTGCCTCACAGCATAAATCACAAGAGGAGATAAGGTTAGGACCCATGTGGGCTCTGGATCGCGGAGGCTGCATCAGAGAGAGGATGTTCTGTATTTTTTTGTGAGCTTTCATCAAAATATCATATGACCCACGCATGCGAGTCTCTCTGCGAATTCGAAGAGTTCGCTGAAACTACCTCTCCATACACATTATAAAATAGGACAGATAAATAATAACATGCACTTATTTCCCTTTCAGCATTTAAAATCCTTGGGGATCGTACACTTCTCTAATCAAATGATATCACTATAAAAGGCATGAGTAATATAGGCCTACCATCAGTCATGTCTGAGAAATGTGGAACAACACACCATATTTTAAATTAAATGACTTGCAGGGGTTATGATTCTTTTGTCAAATATTTCAAAACGACAACAAATTCAGTTAGCAGCGTTTTAACAGAGTGAATCAATATAACAGTGTCTGTTATGACACTTTTATGACATGTTTATGTCAGTTTTATGACAGATATTTCAGACAGCTATAAAATACGTAGAAGTACAAGTCTCAGACAGTGTGTTCAACACCATTAGGTTCTCTCTCTCTTTCTCCCCCTCTCTCTTTCTCTCTCTCTCTCTCTCTCTCTCTCTCTCTCTCTCTCTCTCTCTCTCTCTCTCTCTCTCTCTCTCTCTCTCTCTCTCTCTCTCTCTCTCTCAGAACTCAGTATCAATAATTTCATCAAAACCAGGTTAAGTCTTACATTTTGGAAAAAGGAAATGTACGTTTGTGCATGATACTTTTTCGGACATGTATTTTTCTGTATCATTCTGTGCCTAACAACAACCTGCTACTGTTTTGAACCTTCACATTCTAAACCCGAAGGTAATTGTTTGAAAAGCTTAAAGCTGTAACCCAGAGGTACTGTAGCTCTACAAAGCTTTACTGAAATACACATAGTCTTCCATGTATTTGTGGCCTTGACATTTGGATAGAGATGAAGCGCTGTACTATTTTCAAACCTGACAGGGGACACATTAGCTTTGAAGCCAGGGGAGTTTTATTATTATTTATTGTTTATGGATTTTTTGGAAGGTAGAGCTTCGGTCCAAATGACCTCAGAAGCGGTGTGTTGCACAAAATTGTGTATTGATTAAATCATTCTGTAAAGTAATATTCAGGTTATTATTTCCCTGTGTGTCTTTACATTTGAAACATCCTGTGTTCACTTGAAGTTCCACCATAGGCTATTTTATACAAGTCTGAGTTACAGTTACACTTCAAGGTCTGCACGCGCGCTTGTGTGTGTGTGTGTGTGTGTGTGTGTGTGTGTGTGTGTGTGTGTGTGTGTGTGTGTGTGTGTGTGTGTGTGTGTGTGTGTGTGTGTGTGTGTGTGTGTGTGTGTGTGTGTGCGCTCGCATTCGTGCGTGCGTGCGTGCGTGCGTGCGTGCGTGCGTGCGTGCGTGCGTGCGTGCGTGCGTTCACGCGCGTGTGTGTGTGTGTGTGTACACTGTATTGGTTGTCCTCTACAGTGAAACAGTTTGTGAAACTTTCCTGCAGTGCTTGCATATGTCCTGCTTTACTGCAATGCTTGCATGTGTCCCGTTTCTGAGAGCTTTAATAGGGATCCTCATGTAGAAGAGACTGACATTGAGGTCCAGCGTACAGCTATATTTGTTTTGTGCTGTTTCTTGTTGATGCCTTTGTTTATCTAAACTGCAGCGATTAGCTGTTTTCGAGGTCATTAAATCACATCTGGGTGTAAGGTTGATGAACTCCGATTGGGTGTAGAGTTGCATATACTGTAACATAGTTGTTTTGCAATCGTTTTCTCCTCAATGTGACACTCTCAGAGACCAAGGTGAATAAAACAGGTATGTGTTACGTACCACTTACCAGAGTTCTCTACTACAATATGTATTGCTGAGGCACTCATGACTGTAATGGATAACACAGTAGAAATGCAGTGTTCATTCAATGCATTTGTTACCAAGGTTCATTTTGAAAAAGAAAGAAAGAATAAAAAAAGACAGAAAGAAAGAAAGAAAGAAAGAAAGAAAGAAACAAAGAAACAAAGAAAGAAACAAAGAAAGAAAGAAACAAACAAACAAACAATATAAAAACAAAATAAACACATCAATATAAATACAATATAAATGCCTGTTCATTTTCAATTGTATGTTCTGATTGTTCGTTGTTTTCGTTCTCAGCACAGCTTATTTTCATTCATTATGCCCTACTACTTATAATATTAGGATGCAAAAGTCCAAATTTAGAAGTGATGCAGAAAAATAACAGTAACTCCAATGGTACCGTGAAAGGATGTTAACCCTCCTGTTACCCTCAAATTTTGGAACATCCGTGATCCTTGGGGTCAATTTGACCCCAACCACTTAAATGTCTACAAAATCAGTATGAAACAACACTTTGGCACATGTTTATGTCTCAGATATGTATTATTGCTCTGTTGGTGACATACAAAATCCTTTCAATATATCCTAGCACCCCCACACATAGCCTACACACCAAAAAACTTAATCCATGACTAGGCGAAAATTAGAAAAAATAGCAATAAAATGTCATTAATTGGTCTAAAAACAGATGGACACATATTATTTTAATTGTATTGGCTCCATATACTCCCTAAATATGAATTTCTATAACTTATAACATTTGAAAAGAAAAAACAAATTTGATTATCAAGGATATTATCTATCTATTACCATATCAGTCAATTTGACCCTAAAAGAAATAGACATATTTCCATTAACAGTCAGAAGGTTTTTATGTCCAATATTCATTTTTTTGAATGTTTGAATTACAGCACAAGTATAATAGTTAGGCTAGGTAAGAACATGGTTACATTGCCAACCAAGAGTTTCGGGAACAACATAGAAAATCATTGTTTTCTACATTGTTTCTACGCTTGAATTAGTGTGCACATAAGGAAAAAAGGTTTGCATGTGCTCCTTGTAGACACATTACATGTTCATGGTTGTGGGGTAATGTTTGAAGGAACAGGGCTAGCAACTTGTATGTTTACTTCTATTCACTATGTATGCCCACTGGAGAACTTGTGGTATGGATGTCAATGTGTATGTCCTTCACAAAAGTTACAGCTGTTGCTGTTCCTGCCTTCTCTATGTCAGGTAGCACCAGTTTATAACCAAGGCTGCAGACAAAGATGTCAATTTGGAACACAATACTGAAATGAGGAGAAGAATAGCACCATTATATCTCTCAACATAGCAAACAACTTTGAGATCGTCTCCATCTAAAGAAGTACAATGGCTTGTCACCATCAGAACAGTCCATTTCAATATTTGGATCACAATCATAAAGCTTCTCTTCAAATATACCATCACTTATAATTATGTATGCTGGGCACAGAACAGCATGCACAGCAATGCTGACTATATGTGACCCTTCTTATACTAGTGTTTGTGTGTAGTGGGAGGGTGCAAAAGTAGCTCCCAGGGTACAGGAATGGGGTGGGGGGGTGTTGCTGTGGTGGGTGCCATGATGGTGCTTTGGGTACAACAAGGTTCAGTTGGTGTATTTTGTCAAAATGTCAATGCTGTATTAGCCACCAATGTCCAAAATGTTGCCGTGAATAACTTTTAGGCCTCCCCCATATCATTAGCATTTTTAGTTATCACGGCCCAAACAAAAGCAAAAGAAACATGGCTGAATAGCTTATTTTCATGTATTTCACATTATCTAAACAGATTTTAACATTTATTTGCAAAATATGAATGTTCCATTTATGTTTTATACACTTGAAACAATTGGGGTCAAATTGACCCCAAGGAACACGGATGTAACCTAAATGTGTACAGCACTTAGGGAAAACATTTTTGCTGAAATTTCACTTTTTTCACATTCATCCCATCAATTTAGGAAAAGTCATCAAAGATGAGGCAGAAGAAATATGTACTTCATGTATTTTTCAGGTGTTAAACATTGAAAGGGGTCAAATAGACCCCAAGGATAACAGGAGGGTTAAGATGCAGTTGTTTATATGTATGTGCGCATGTTGCAGATTTTGTAAGACCCTAACATCATGGGGATGATTAAATCAACAACTAAAATGACTGGGTTGTAACAGAAATCCACATACATTCATACTCAATATATATAAATGTTATTTAATTGCTGTTTATTTATTGTTGTTTTTAATGGTTATTTAAAGGTTTGACTGTGTCCAGTGCTACAATATTATTTGATATCTGAGCAACAGCACTTTCGCTCTGGCCTCTTTTATAGGCCTTATCTTCAGCACCACTTCCATACTAACATTTCTTGGTGAGTACATGTGTGAGGGTGACAGCACTGCCAGTGGCTGGGGGCTGCATCTAATGATGTAATTATACTGAGCAGGGGGTAAGGTGATGCAGAGTGCAGAGTACCGCTGTCAAACACATTGCGATTTCTTTCTTTTTCTAAATTACAAATTTAAAGTTATAAAATATTACCTATACTACAGAGGTTTATCTAATCCCACACTAACATTTGGCAGTACATACACATACAGTAGGCCTAAGTTGGGAACTTACTGGTACTGAAAGACTTTCTTTTGTGCAATTCTAAAGCAGCATTCTTATCGCTACACTGTCCTACACATACAATGCAATACACCCACACCTGCACATACTCACTGTATGCATTACACACACACATACGCACACACACGCACACATGCACACACACACACAATCTTGCATGATATCCTGCAATGCTCCTACACTTCCCCACTGTTCAGTGTGGTACCCGGCAGACTAGACGAGACTATACTATGGTTAAGTGCATCCTGTGGACATCATGGCTGTGTTAAGCTTTTGTATCTTCCTTTATTCATAGAGGGAGGCGAGGAGGCGGGCATGTTTAACCCCAAGCCAACCGCTTGTCACGGACATCAACAAAGACACTCACATATACACATACACAGGATGTACAGCTATAGAGAGTGTAGATACATACACCAGGACAAACACAGACATGCAGAGAGAACATACACAAGGAGACACACAGACATGCAAAGAGTAAATAGCCTACGTCAGGATACACACAGGCATGCAAAGAGTAAATAGCCTACGTCAGGATACACACAGGCATGCAAAGAGTAAATAAGCAGGGATGAGAAATGGGGAAAAGAACAAGAGTGGGAATGTGTGAAAGTGGTGTGTGTGTGTGAACACAAAAGATTGCCATGTTTTTCAGTTGTCCATTCATTTAAACATTGTCAAGGACATGCAACGCAAGCTGCCTTCACGTCATCCACAAGGCACGAGGCACAGCATCGTCTACTGTACCTTCCTCTCCACCCTGCTGAGGTGTTGCTCTCACCTCACTCCACCCCCCACGGCTGCATGCACAGCAGGCGCTCCAAGAGTTCGTCTCGAGTCACGAAGGGGTTAGTGATGCTGTGCCCAGTGATGGTGGTGGTAGTGGTGGTGCTCAGGGCCGCTGACAGCTTTGGCTGGGCCCGGGACAAAGCCATCTGAAAGCCCCACCACCCCCTCCACACACACACACCCAATACACGCAATGTCATGAGGACCCAATTCTAGTCGACCCTCCACCTCCTCCTCTACCTGGGCCCGGGACAAGTGACCCCTTTGTGGCCCCCACCAGTTGGCTTCCCTGGTGGTGGTGATACTTGTAGCAGTCGTGTCTGCACACTGTGCACAGCTCCTCCCTGCTGAGTCCGTGCGGCTAGCCAGTCAGCCAGGCAGGAGAAGCAGAAAGGGAAACGGCAGGCCAGACACGCATAGCAGCCAGCCAGACTAGACACGCATAGCACTACCAAGTCTCAAGCCTCCATACTAGCTAACCAGACACGCACGCAGGCATGCAGGCAGGCAGCTCCTCTCACAAGGCCAGTCTCAAAGCTCCAGTGCACTGCTACAGCAACCCCCCTCCCTCCAGCACATCTGACTGGGTTTCATTTTGTTTCATTTCACTTACTTATTTGCATTTGGCAGCCGACTTTATTTGTCATTATGTTCAATATCTGCTACTTCTGTTTCATTAAAATTTCTCTGTGTATTATAACACAAGTTTTCTTTCCTTTCTTTTTTTGTTGAAAAAAAGTCTGAAATATTTATTTGACATTGGACAAACACCATACTGCATGAATGTAGGCGAGGCGATAAGCTGTGTAAAACACTTCCCCCCAGTACCCTGGGCTCAACATGGCTTGTATGGATGATTCCAATTGTACCCCCACCCCTCGAGTTGCATATGAAGGGAAAAAAAGTTTATTTATTTTTTCGTCAAAACCACGTTCATTTATTTTCACCCGACCACATAATCCTCTAAAATCCCATCAATTAAAGACCCCAGAAATTGCCCTCTGTGCACCCACATCCACCATCATTTGGAGATAGGCCGTAAAGAAGCGAATGTTTAAGAAATAGAAATCGGAAAAATGAATTACAATGGTAGTCTTGGCTGATCAGGGGAAGATAGAATCAGTCCTTGAGGAGTTTGTTGGTTATTAATTGGATCTGCAGTGCACTGGCTGGCACGCACAGACACACACACACGCACGCACGCACACACAAACACACTCTCTCTCTCTCTCACCCACACACACACACACTCTCTCTCTCTCTCTCACCCACACACACACACACACACACACACACACACACACACACACACACACACACACACACACACACACACACACACACACACACACACACACACACACACACACACAGAAAGCCACAGATGCAAGGGATGACAGCTCAATGATTCTCACAGCTAAACGAGTGAAGCACAGCATTAAGCCATTCCTTTATGCCATGATGTTTAGATACTACATGCTTAAAATGTACATGTTGGACATACCTCCTGTTCAACTATCAATCAACATGTTGATTGTTAAAGCTTTATTTTTCCAGAATATATCCAAACTGGTTGCCTCTAGGATTCTGCCTCAGTAGAATGCATCAGCTTGATTATGAGCATATTTAAAACAGCTATTGATTTGCACTAAATGACATTCAGTGATAAGAACCTAAATATATGCGGCCTGTGTACCTACATTCAGTTTGTCAATAGCATGAATATGAATGAATGTTAATGCACATAAATAGTGTGACCACCCCACACTGTTATTGCTCAAAAAAATAATATCCCATTCAACGACTGATGGAAAACAAGCTGTGATAAAAAATGAAATATGAAACATAAAGCAACTCATTACTTGACGGTCTACCACGGGTGTCTTCGCTATTAGTGCAGTTCACACTAATCAATTTGGGAAGTTGTTAAAAACTGATGTCTATTATGTTTTATAATTTAGTTTTTTTTTTTTAAAGAAAACATATTTCGTGGGGTCCTTTTCACAACGGCAGATGTAGACGACACGTGCTTCAGCAGATGAATACATTTTAATCTTCTCATGGGCAGACTTCTAATTCAAGGACTTTTACAGACCGCCCCCACAGACACACTTCTGTCAGGTGGAGAAATATGACTGGTGGGGGTTTTTTCTCTCCTGGTCTCCTGTGCTCTTTTTTTTCAATTCTGAATATTGAGACAGTTTTTTTTCTAAAGGATTTGAGTAATTCTGCTAGTCCCTGTGCCCTCTAATATGGCTTAATCATTGGAACTGCACTGAACGAAACAGACATTTTGTCTTCACCCTTTACACAAAAGCAACTTTGTTCACCCCATCTGAAGAAGACTCCTCAAGGACAGAGGTATATGTGTCTTAGATTATCTGAAAATGTTTTAAGAGTAAAAAAAGGGCAGTGACACGCCAAGAAATATACAAATAAATCATCATGTGGATATGATACTGTTATATGGCATAAAATGAAAAAGGAAGTTGTATTTTGATTGGATATTAAAATGTATTCAACCTTTGAAATGCACAGTCCTTTGGATCTTAATCATAGATGATGAAAGCTCACATTATATTCTTCATCCCGTTTGACTCTTGACATCCTGCTTGAATCTCGCCTTGCCATTTAATTCTTTATGCATTTAATTTTGTTAAATTGAGCTCCGTCTCCTTTCGCTTTCCAGATTCATCACGTTAGCTCCACTGACTTGTCACTGGAGTCAGAAAATGGTCCCTGAATCAGTGACGATGTACATGCATAGACAGGGCCGTAACCAGACATTTTCAAATACTGAGGTCAAATACTGTGTGCTGTACTGCATACTGTACATTTAGGCCACACCAATTTAATTTGTTGGTTCTCGGATTTTTTCAGGAAAAAGTTGAAGCGAGAGGGCGAAAAAAAAAAAAAAAAAAAATTGTTGTGTGGTAATGCCACGGATGTAATAAGGGGACTGTTATGTTATACCACCTGTATATCAGCCTCACATGGACCTCCAAAGGAAGGTGCAAGACAGGCAAACACCTGGACACGGAGAAGGACAGTGTAGAAGGGAATTAAGGCAGCCAAATAGACCAGGCACAAAATTAGCTCATAGGGCAATTATTATATTAATCTGGTTTGAATAAACTGAGATGATTCAACAGTCTGAAACCGCAGTCTTCATTGAACAAGACAGCAAATACAGCATTGTGACCATATCAATGGAATTACAAGCTATACAAGTACAACTTTAGAATGTTAGACCACTTACAACAGTGACCAACAAGCACAAGTCCCAAAAATCAATAAAATAAAAGACCAAAAAAAATAATGTAATCTCACTCTTCTTTTGAGTACAGAATGTGCACAAAATACTACTAGTAACAGAAAAAGTTACAGTAATTAAATTTTAACAAAACAAACAGTCCAATCTGATTCAGATTCTTGACTTTTTTCTTAGCACTTCAGGGCTCCAGACTAACTTTTTGCACTGGTTGCACTGGTGCGCCTACATTTTTTTTTAGGTGCACCAGCACAAAATGTATGTGCACCCAAATGTTTTCACCACCCCATACACACACGCACCTCAGCTTTAAAAAATAATAATTAAAATAATAACAATAGCAATAATAATAGCAACAACAACAATAATAATAATAATAATAATTATTATTATTATTATTATTATTATTATTATTATTATATTATTGTTGCTATATTTTAAAAGACCTGGAGCATTTCATGTGCTATAGACTAGTCTTCCAAATGTGCTCTTTATAAAAAGACATGACAGTAGGCTACCTAACTAACACATCTTGACTACAAGCAGTTTGGCTGGTAGAAAAGACCAAATTAGTAGCCTTTTAGGCAGTATGTGTTTGACTAGTAAGATCAACATACCAGCCTTTTCTGCAATAAGGCTACGCACACAGCACAAGTACAGAGTTACAATATGAAGATAGATGGATGGATGGATGGATGGATGGATGGATGGATTTTTTTTTAACAAACCCTGCTAAAAATGTCATAATTTTTAAAAATCATTAGGCACAAATAGCCTAGCCTATGTTTACAGGGGAATCTGAGGTGAATTGGGTTTTGTCTATTTCCCCGTTTTTGAGCGCTCTCCCTCTGCATAATGAGTGTGGTTTCTTAGCAAGCGCTACGAACAGACACGACAGCACTAGTGCGCTCGCTCGCTCAGTCTCTCTCTCTCCATCTCTCTCGCTCGTGCTGTCTCGAGGTGCATGAACGATGCCTTGCCCTAGTCGCTATCTAAAAACTCTCACAGAAGTCCCGACAGACTAGCGCGTCACCTGTTGTTTGGCCAGCTCTGCACCCGTCTGCGTTTTTGTGTGGCAATGTTTAATATCCGCTCAAGCCATTTAGTTTTTCCCCGTGATTGTGACTCTCTCGTGTTTAAAATATCCTCAAGTCATTTTGCTGTTTTTACCGTGATAGTAACTGTCTCATCCGTTGCAAAACTCGCCTGGTTGAGAACACAAAACTCGCTGGCACATGTGAACTCGGATAGTTGAGCGAAGTCGAACATTCTATTCTGAAACGTCGGGCTGCCTGTGAACGAGGAAGGGGGAGAAATTAAGCTACGGGTAACCAGGGGGGTTGCTTCCTCCAAGCGGGACCATAGTTGTTGTTTTACTTTTTTAAAACTGCTATCCCACTCCACTAATTCCACTAAGAGCCATACTGTGTTTCACCGCTGCTACTTCAACTTGCCATTGCATGTTTGTCTGTAAAACCATTTGAATGTAACGCGTTTCCTGATTCGCTAGTCGTAATCGGCTTGTTGAAAGGAGTGGTTTTATTGGTTCTCTACGTCACATGACCTCCAACTAGGCCTACTAAAGAGACACCTCTCCGTTCATGAAAACATGCAGTCTTCGGGTTTTTTTAAGCGATTTCATTTTTTGGGGTATTGAAACCGTTTTTTTTTTTTTTTTCATTTTGATACAAAATACAAGCGGCGAATCCGAGAACCAACAAATTAAATTGGTGTGGCCTTAGAATGCTTCAAACACTTCATTCAAACTCTTACGTTAATTTTCATTAATCGCTGCCTTGAGGATAGATGAACGTGGCGTATACAGACTGAATTTATCATTGTTGATCATATATCGATTTTCATCATAGATACATTTTACATTACTGGAAAAAAAAAAATCTGAGGACATGACCTCTTTGTCCTCAATGGTAGTCACGGCCATGTGCATAGAGAACTGTACAATGATGGCTTATTCTATTCAATTTGTGTGATGCCTGCTCTGTCTGCCACAGTAGAGGACTTGTCATCTCCAGCTTCCAAACGCCAATCAAGAGGGAATTTTGACAAAGCTCTCTCTCTCTCTCTCTCTCTCTCTCTCTCTCTCTCTCTCTCTCTCTCTCTCTCTCTCTCTCTCTCTCTGTCTCTTTCTTAGTAAGCCTTCCTGTTTTCGTGTTTCAAAGGGTGGCTTTTCTCTGTCTTTTTCATCACAGAAGGTCTTTTTTACTTCATTCGCTCCATTCTGAACATCTGTGCCTCCCAACACCCGTCTTTGATGTGTTCCTCACAGCTCTCACATCTTCTCAAGGATTAGTGTTGGACCGACAGCACCGCCGAGGGGAGGCCGGCATTCGAGGAGGATGTGGAGGAGCACCAACCCAACACACAGGGTGCATTCCAATATGCAACCTTGCGTCCTCCACTTGTGCTTGTGGCCTCGCCCCGCCTCCTGGCCCCTCCTCCGTGGAGAAAACAATTAAGTTTCCCCGCTGTCAGCCTAGCCAAAAACTTTTTGGGGGACTATTTTTCATTCACCATCCAGTTTGCATATGAGAAAATCAGTTTACAATTGAGCTCTTGCAAGATATTGAAATATAATGCTGTTGTCAGTGATGTCGTCATGACACATTACTTCCTGGTACAAGGCCACAAGCACAAGTGGAGGACGCAAGGTCGCATATAGGAACGCACAAAGGTCGCATATTGGAACGCACCCACTCACCCACTCACTCACTCACTCCAGCTGTATGGAACAGGAGCTGGATGGAATAGCAGGTTCTTTCAGGGATAAACAACAGTGATGATTCACAGAGGCTGTTTATTTGCCTACATGTCACTACAGACACGGAAAAACAGACATGTTCTTTCTTTGCCAGGGAATCCATTGTGCTTTGGAGTCCCACTCCGCATCAGCTCTAATAATAATAATATCATTGAAGAGTGAGCTATATTTAATATGGTCATGAAGACGTGGTGGAGGTTCCTTCTTTAATGTGGCTCGTTAGTTCTGCCTTGTTGCCATGTGTAGTGCTACACTGTAGCAACACTGCTGCTCACAGCGTAATTGACACTCATTGGAGATAATGAGGTACAGTAGCTGCAGCCTTTTATATTCTCTAGTGGTGGCATGAGGAATACGAGCCTGCATGGTGCTGCTGCTGACACGCGCACATGCTCTGTTTATGAACGTCTATACAGATTAATGCATTGTCCCTTAATGGCCCTGACCTTTGACCCGTAATTAGTCATCCTAGACACACTTTTATAGGACACACATGAAAGCCTGGGCAATTTAAACATCTCCTTTAGTTGCATCTCCTTTAGTGCTCCTGGAACGCTTTTCACATCCAATCAATCAATGGCAAAGCTGTAGGCCTACACTATGCTTCATATTTAATCATATTTTCTTCTGTATTCATAGACTGACTGTGTTGAATAGAGGTGCCTGTTAAGTATTCACTGTGTGGAGTGTGGAGTTGAGGTAGCGTGCGTCCTGAGGCGACGTCTTCCAATAGAGACAGGAAGTCGGTTAAGTGTGGCCAAGGGGAAATGACATAGCCAGGGCCACTCATAGCATTTGCAGGGCCCAGGACAAAGTCATCTGAAAGGGCCACCTATCCAATACATACAATGTAATGGAAACCCAATTTTGGGCCCCCTCATGCCTCGGCCCAGGACAAATGACCCCTTTGTACCCCACGGTTGGCTCCCCTGGGCGTAGCTGCGAGTCAAAATGGCTGCCGAGCCCAAGCAGCTCATCTCTGGAAGCCTTAGCATGTCTCTCTGTGTCTCCTCCTTAAGGGCTGACTAGATTCGAGACAGTGCGTGCACAGCACACACACACACACACATGCACATACACTCAATCACACACACACACACACACAACGTGCACGCGTGCGCGTTCGCTCCTGGCCGTGACTCGGGCACCCCTGCTGGGCTTGTCTCCCGGGGAGTTGCGTGACATCCAGCGATCCGTGAGCCTCGGTCGGCCGCGCCGCCACACGCCACAGACTGGATCTCGTGCTGCTGCTCTCTCGTGCTCCACTTTCCCACCAGTTACAGACTTTGCTCAGACAGGAGGGCTGACAAGGAAGGGGTGGGGGTGGGGGGAGACAGAGACACAATATTTTTTTAAAAAAAACTACAGATGATACACTATTAAAAAGGCCATCTGCCAGACTCATAAATACACATTGGCGAATGAATAAAACCAATAATGCATGACAGGGTGTGTGTAAGGGTGTGCGTGTGTGTGCGGGGGGTATTAAGGCTAGTTGTAGTTTATTGTTTTTTGTTGAGAGTTAAATGTTTCCTGACAGAATTCTGAAATGTAGCTGTCAAAACAAGCCACTTGTCTCCCCATTTGAGTCCCCTTGGTTGGACTTGTGCAAATGAAGGGGAAATGTGTACCATTGCAAATTCAAGGAACAAGGAAGCAGACACGCAAAAAAGCCCATTCTGTTTTTGCTTTAAAAAAAAGAGCATGGAAACACATTTTGTGATGGGCACAGGGGTTTGGATGAGGTGCAGATGGCTATGTTTGAGTTGTTGAGTGCTGTTCTCGACTACAGTTCAGGTAGGAGTGGAAGCCAGCGCCACTTCCCTTCTCATATCTTTTCCCACTCATCGCTTGGGGTTTTTTTTCCTGACAAAACTTCCCTCAGCACACCCAGAAACATATTGCATGCTTCTCCACAGCGCTGGGTTTGATTATATCGCAAAACATCCCTTTGCTCCTGGCCAAGGCAATTTTCGCCTGGCTCTTGAACATCTCTGTGAGAAACCCCAATGGGGGGGGACTGGGAGGCAGCAAGGGGTGTTGGTGATGGCTGGCGATCAGGGACGGTTCTAGTCTATTTGGTGCCCTAGGCGAGCACCTCTCTTTCCTTTTTGAGGAAAGACATTGGCATCTGTAAACGTGGCGTCACCCATCTGATCGAGCACTGCTGATCTATTACCTACATATGACCTGAGTGCCCATGAATAGTCATTGTCATTGTAAAGTTTAATGCTTTATTTCGCTTAAATATTCTAATTCTGTGGAACGCGACACCCCCAGGACATTTGGTGCCCTAGACGGCCGCCTTGTCTGCCTATGCCTATAGTGCCGGCCCTGCTGGCGATGCTGGGTGGATGCTGTGCTAGAGCTGGAGCATGCAGAGTCTGCGTGGAGAGAAGCTGTCAGGGACGGATGTCTTTATAAGACGCCCACACAAGGCCCCTGATGGCACTACCCTTCAAGGGCACCAGGAGAGTAGGCTACAGGCCAGAGTCTTCGGGGAGTAGTGTAAAAAAAAAGGCGGGAGGAGGGGTGCTGTTTAAGGGAATCATGTGTCTGCAGGAGACCTACATGGAAGCTGTGGCCTCGAGCGTGTATCGCTAGCTGGGTAAGTGACTGGAACGGTCCCTGGGGAGCGGTGTGGTGCAGCTAGTTTGCTTGATTGGCAGTTGCTGTGCTGTATTTTGTATTATTTATTTATTTATCTATTTATTTTGTTGTGTTTAGCCCTGTAGGCTTGAACAGAAAAAAAACTGAATGCCCTTTTCCCGCAGATTGTTGGCAATGAAAACATGTTGATATTTTAGGGGGTGAATTCGGGCTGTGTATGAGCTTTCAGATCCTTGTAGTCGAAGCAGAAGAAAGGCAACCAGCACATGTGAATCTTAAACACACATGGGCTGGTACTGAGATATCCACGATGTGGAGGATGCTGATGGTGAAGATGGAGATGATGATGATGATGATGATGATCCCTCCCCATGAGGCTCCTGCAGTCGCTCACTCATATCTTCCTCACTGCTCAGAAGGCTGAACACCTTCCTCAGAGCTATCACTTTTTCACCATTCTCCTTCTGGTTCTTCCTCCTTTTCCCACGCCTCTCTAAACTCCCTTCTTCATCTCCCGCCGCCTGTTTATCCTGCAACCCCAACCCCCCCCCCCCACACCCCCAACGTCCTCCATCATCCACAGGCCTCCATCATCTCCATCTCCTCACCTTCATCGGCAGCACAAAATACGATACCCAGAGGAGGATATGCTCACCACAAGAAGGCTCCTACCTGTGCCACAGAGAGAGAGAGATGGAGAAATGAAGAGAGAGAGAGAGAGAGAGAGAGAGAGAGAGAGAGAGAGGGACAGAGAGAGTGAGGGAGAGAGAGAGTGAGAGACAGAGACAGAGACAGAAAGAGGGGGGGGGGCTGATGTGATGTTATGGGCGGTGGATGGAAGTCTGTGTTTGTCTATGTGTATGTGTGTGTGTGTGGGTATGTATGTGCGTGCACGTACGCACGCACCAGTCGGGGGTTGTTGACAGAGCCCGGAGAGATGCCAGTTCTGACTGGTGTTAATCTTCTCTGTTCTTCTGCGTGCTTTTTTTCTCTCTCCGCTGTGCCCACACAACACCCTCTATACACCACAACACACATACCGACACCATGCGTCTACACCCTGCATCCATCCAACCATCCAACCAACCCACCTACCCATACCCACTCCCCCGTAGTCTCTCCCGGCAGGTGCATGGATGCCCCTGAGAAGCAGGTAACCTCGGGATGAACCTGCGTCAGGCACGTTAAATATGACAGCTCCTCCTCAGTCTCCTCTCATCCCCCAGCTTCCCTTTCATCCGCCAGCCGTTTGAATCCCACAGCCGGGCGAAAGGGGGGAGGAAGAGAGGAGAGGAGAGGAGGTGCAGAGAGGTGGAGGTGGTGGAGGAGGCATGGGAGGGGAAAACACTAGGGCTCCTGACAGGGGAAGAGAGACGAGAGATACAAGGCAGAGAGGAGGGAAGGAGACAGAATCCCCCTTGAAACACTAAGTGGACGAACTGTCATGGGTGACCTTTTTATTTTGTGCTTTTTTGAGAGTGTCTCCCCCCCCTCCCCCTTGCCGCCATTCTCACAGATCTTGACACATCCTCTCCATTCTGTCGCTTGTATGCCTTCTCTCTCTCTCACTCACTCTCTCTCTCTCTCTCTCTCTTTGTCTATTTTAGGGCCTTCCTCATAACTAGCTGGATCCAGAATGCAAGGATGATACTTTGATCGTGCTTTCTTTTTATGTGAAGATGAGATTGGGAAAAACTTGAGAAAAAGAATGGTGACAAGAGCATTTTAACGAGGAATCAGGCTTTCTTTTTAATTCAACGTTAAGATTCGATAAGATGAGAGATAATACACACAAAGCGTATGCAGGTACGCTAGAGAAGCCTCCCTCTAAATGAGTTGATCATTAGCATTGTCGTAGCTGCTGACAGTGCTGTCTTTGTTTAGCATCTTCTTTGATTTTTTTTAATAGCCTCGAGACATACGGAAGGCTAAATCAAAGTTGTTTGTTTTAGATTCCGTATGCGTATTCTATTGATTTGATCTGTACAGTAAATTCTGTTGTAGGCCTACAGAAGTACGGTAACTTTGAGCCTTTATCTCTGAAGGAATGAGAGCTTTTTTACTGAAACAAATGATAATATTCGGGAAAGTATTGTGATTAGATGTAGTGTAGTTTTACTTTATAATAGTATTTCAGTATATTCAACAAAATAGCTCAGGAGTTCTCTGACTGACAGACTCTTTTTTTTTTTTAAATCGTCTGACACTTCAAAACAATTTTAGTGGAGTGGCTCTCGCCAGCTGAGTGCCAAATCTGGGAATGAAGACAAAATGAAATAAATAACACTCATTACCTGACAGCCACAATATCTGTCAATGCACTTCCCTCTCCAACTTCAATACGCTCACTGGCCTGTTTACCTCTTGATTCGGTTGCGTAATACATACACCTACACATAAAGACAGTGCAATATGCGCGTTATCTTTTATTTATTGATGTACTTATAATATCTGGGCCCCGTGAGCACTGTGGTTTAGAGGTATTAAACGAATGCATTGTTTGTACTGATGCACTGATGTTTGTGCAAAGTAATGTGTTTAGAGGTAGCTGTACTGCTACTTAAATTGTATTTTAAAGGCAATAAAGCTTGTACAGTTCACAAGATCAACTTTGAAAAGTTCTCTCTCTCACACCCCATATGAAAAAGAATTATATGATTCATATACTGCAAACATGCATGTTCCTTACATGAAATCGTATAGAAAAAATGTGCCAGATTTGCAAGAGTCACTTATGCGTTTTCTAATATATGTCTATCATGATAGTCGATTGTGGCCCCTTTTCGAAAAGAAATACTATATGGAACTTATATGCATGCCGTATAACATGACTGCATGCAGTATAAATTCTTATAAGAGTTTGACATGCCAACAATGCATAATACTATATTATATTGACTAAAACATAGGAGAAAACTACTATATTCCTATAGAAATAATGCACGTTTTATGTTAAAATCATATTGAAGTCTTATTCAATTTACGTATTGTAGCGAAGGGGAGTAGAGTTGCCCAGCTGGGACTTGAACCCAGACCTTCTGGGGTAGTAAACCGGGGCTCTGACCGCTAGGCTCGTTGGCATGTTAGTCAGAACACACCCACAACCCTAGTGATGGTCTCTCCATCACATTGCCTTCCCCTTCGGGAAGCGCACCCGTGCGCTTCACACACTCATGGTGTCCCTCACGCAACTGCCCATCATGCTTCTCCCATCCAGTGTGCCCCATCATCAATGCTTCACCTATCACTGAGGTCCCTCACACAGGGGTCACCAATCCTGGGGGTCCCTCACATGGAATTACGGCTCATACACCATGGGTACGCTTCCGATGGCCTCACGGTACCATCCCACTTCTGACACCATTTGTAGCGAAGGGGAGTAGATTTGCCCAGCTGGGACTTGAACCCAGACCTTCTGGGGTAGTAAAACGGGGCTCTGACCGCTACACCAAAGAGCCAGGCTCGTTGGCATGTTAGTCAGAACACACCCACAACCCTAGTGATGGTCACTCCATCACACATATGTTCCGTACATGTTCCGTAGTTGGATTTTACAGACTTTCTATATTAAGTTTATATGAAGTTTACAACTTGAATTGTAATATTAGTATATAAATTTTATAAAGTTTATACATTTAATTATATGCAAACCTTATTTAATTTGTACATTTCTTAAACAGTTTCTGACACCAATATTTATATGAATTCTGCACATTTCTCATATGAAGCATGAGACTTTAAATGTAATATTTGTATATAACACAGGCCTAGACAGTCTAAATAAGCTTCCCGGAAAAAAAAACAACCTGACGAAGAACTTCACTCATGATTTTTTATTTGTCTTTCTTGACTGTCATGTTGAACAATCGCGTGCCGTGGCTGCCTTCCTCCCCTCATCAGTCGACGGGGAAACATCACACCAGCGCTTCGATCTGAAAAGGCAACAAGTGTAGAGCTAAACTTACAGCTTTCATGTAAATTTCGTAGGATGGCAGTCAGACATTGCATCACGACATGGAATGGACAACGCTCTCTTTCACATCTCTATCCCGTGACAGTAATGATGTTGAATATTATAAGATGTACAATGTCCTACTTACTCTTGGTCCGTAAAAGCCGGGACTGAAGGCAGCAGCCAGGCAGGCATCACCGTAGCAGGGTGGGTAGCTGGCTAGCCCTGTCCGACCCAGAGGTAATTCCACAACATGGCACAAATACAGCACACATCTGATTGGCATTCATCCAAAAACAGCACTATTTTCCAATCTTTTTACTTATACGAAATATATAAGCCCTCAGTAACATAAATTGTGTATGGCATATATGACTGAAAATGAATAAAAAAATAGTTAGATTTGTATATGTGGGTTTGTGCCTTGTATGACCCTTATAATATTCTTATGGAACAGATATAATCCATATGCGTTTTTAATAAGACTTTTTCATATGACACACACACACACACACACACACACACACACACACACACACACACACACACACACACACACAAACTCTCTCTCTCTTTCCCTCCCTCCCTCCCTCCCTCTCTGTTTCCTGTGTGGTGTTTCTCTCCCAGCTCTCGCTGATGTTCTAAAAGGCCCTGCCCTTGGCTGACCTTTGGCTTTTCATCCGCTGCCGAAGGGCACCTGGCCCTTGTGTGGAGCTGCCGCCATTCTCCCCCTCTCGCCTATCACGGCTCTGCCCTCTCTCTCTCTCTCTCTCTCTCTCTCTCTCTCTCTCTGTTCACAACGGTGTTGGGTGACTGTGGTCCCGCACCGCACTGAAAGTCCATCTATGGGGGCTTTGAACTGTGCCCCGGGGCCGCAGGGAGCCAGGTAGAGGGCTCATGAAGGACTCCCTTGTGTCGCGCCCCTCCCCTGCCCGTCTGGGCTGGAAACCTGGGAATCGATTAAAAAGCCCTACTGCTCCAGACGACCCACCACCACCTCCACATTCACCACCGTCTACAACATAGCCCCACATCCACCACCCCATCCACCCCTCCCCATCACGAACCCTCCCCATCCCCTGCCACAACCGAGCCGGGTCCCAGCATCCGCGTCGTGCAAACTAATCCTGAAAGAATTCAGCAGGTTCTTTCTGAGGGGTGCCATTGTTTTTAATTTCATTTCATGTTCTTTCATTTAAGCCGCGAAATAGCAGCTGCGACCCCTTGCAATGGGAGTATTGGTTGATCAGAAATCAAGGTGAAAGAGAAGGGTTTTCTTTTTTTCTCCTTTTGTAATCTTTTTTTCTTCTTCGGGACAAGTTTTGTGCACAGTTGAGCATTGTGAGAGGGCTCTGAGTGATCTTTGTGAGAAAGCATTAGGGGACTTCCGCTGCTCCGACCGCACCTGATAGTCTGTGCCACTGCCTGAGGCCGGGAGTTTAGCCCACGTATGCCAGCTGTGCCCTGCACACAGAAAGGTCAAAGTTCAGTTTGGCTAAGAACACAAAATTAATATATATCCGACCAACCTCCGTTTATTCAAAATCCATAGAGGTTATGGTTATTGACGTGAATTCCAAACATTTTTGCCCATTCACTGTGTTCCACATGGGTGAACGTGTCCTCTATGAGAGGACACTGGTTTTCCACAGGGACCTGAAGCCTACCGACATTGAATGACCCCGTGCAATGTTTGATCTATTCATGGCCGTCAGTAGTAACAAAACTTCCATGTCTGTGCATGTAGAACTTGACCTGCTAAGGCACAGATGCCTTCATCAACCTTAATACAAGTTACCAAAATCTTCTTGCAAAGTTACAGTCTGTAGTTTCACTTTCTAATGTGACAGGAGAGAGGTTTACTAATGTTTCACATCAGACTTTGCTAGCTGGCATATGTTAACACATGGTCGTCAATACCAGAGGAGTTAGTATGATTAAGGTGAGGAGTCAATATACTCTTCACTACCTCTGAAAAATGCACGTCTTGTCTCAAAACAATGTACTCTCTTCTAAAAACCTCATTTTGTCGTCAAATGACACACACAGACAGTCACTACAATACACATTTGCAGACCCATTAAAACACTGTTGGGCACAGGGTAAAACTAATTTCTCCCACTAACTTGGGCTTTTTTTTGTTCTGGATTGCATGAATACTGTGACATAAGTTGGAAAAACTTCATTCCCACAACACACAAACAGAAACAGAAAGATTTTTATTTCTTTTTCACAAAAACAACACAAAGATAAACCCCACTGCCTATTTGGCAGTACAAAAAAACCTATTACTGTACATTATTGTATAGCCTATTGCTATGAAAAAAAAAACCCAAAAAACACACACACTCACATCTACTCTGCTTCATCCTGCCTTCCATTGTGGTCTGGCCACAGGACCTCATCCACATCACATGCAATCGTTTCCCTGGCCAGGCAGCGAGGGAAATACTGTCTTGCATGGCGCATCCACCCAGAGAAGGCATCAACAGCAATTTTTTTCCTGACATTTACAGTAAAAAATTGCACTAATTTATTGTAAAATATTGGGTAACCACATGGAAGTGATGTCTTGTATAACATATTTTTGAGTTCAAAAACTAAACAAATGTGTTTTCTCCTTGCATCCACTCATTTTTCATCAATATGACATGCAATGTGTGTCCTTATGGGGTGATGATTTCAGATTGTAAACCGGTATGAAGAGAGTTTGCCCATGTGATGAGGAAGTGAACATAGTATGGCAGTTGATTGTAGTGTTGTGAATGACAGTGTGTTCCATGAGAAACCCAGTGTTTTTCTTTATGAAAATTGAGTGTAATCCAGATAATTGTGTGTAATGGTGTGAAAAGAGTGTGTTTTAAATCTGGAATTTGAGTGTTAAGTAGGAATTGTGTTTAGTGTTCGGTGACATTGGTTAGGGGAGTTGGGAAATGGGTGAGATGTTCCGAGAATTGTGTGTGAAGTACCAGAACTTGTGTGGAGGCAATCGAGAAAAACTGTAATAGATATGTGGGCCTACTGCTTTTTCAAAGTCAACCGCTCTCTTTTGATTATGTATTTTCAATGCTGCATCAAGGCACCAAACAGTAGCCTATCCCATTCATATTTAATCCAAGCTTTAGGAGGTGGGCCAGCCAGTCAGCTGCCATCACACTTCAATGTCCATTAATCTCAATGATGTCTCTTTGGTTTTGTTTTAACGTCAATGACTCAATTTTTTAGGTACCATGTGGTCTTAAGCGTATGCAAGCGATGGCTAAACATACTAAGCTAAGCGAATATTTCATAATGCCCCATGCTGACAGAAATACTGTTAGACGCACTGGGCGCTTTTCCATCAACACTGTAACAAAATAGAACCATCAGCCTCTGAGGTAGAGCATAAGGAATAGCGGGTGGCGAAAAAAGCTTAAGAAGTCTTAAGAAGTTAGCTTCCTGTTTTTCCCTCAGTCTGTGCCAGTCTGTACCATCTGTGCAGTGTCCTTAGGAGAGATATCTCAGTCTGGGTCTGACAAATGACTAACACTACATTTTTAGACGTAAGCTAAGCACATGGGCAGCATGCTAACTGTATGATAATTTCCTTTTTTGTTGAGCAGTTGACAAAATGACCTTACCCAGAAGGTAAGCCCTGTAAAACCTTGTTGACTTCTGCTCCACACAGAGGCTGGAAATAGAACACACCGCACTGCCCAGGGCCCACCGACCGACCCCTGCCCAGACCCCCTGCCATGCCATCAGACTTATACATCCTCTCACCTCTCGCACAGACAAATGAACGCACGCACGCACGCACGCACGCACGCGCACACACACGCACACACACACACACACACACACACACACACACACACACACACACACACTGCCTCTGAGCTCTTTCTTAGGGCTGCCTCACAAAAACTTCTTTGTATTTTGTACTGAAAAGAGCCAGATGATCCTGGGTGATTTTACATTCTGTTTTTTCATATAATGCCATGGCATGCTGATCCAGTCATTAATGTCTGTGTGAAGGCCACCGTTACCACACCAGGTACCTGTCACTGCTCCAAATAACCCCAATCACCAGCTCAGCTTGCTCTGTCAAATTTGCTAATTGCTTGTAGTATTAAAAACATGTTCCTCAAATGTGCACGCATGCATGCGTGTGTGCATGCGCGCGTGCGACGCGCGTGCATACAGACATTTTCTATTGTACGTAAATATGTTTACAATTTGTCGCTACATCACCTAAATGTGCACAGAATACTGTATTTTACCAAAAATATAATGGAATGCCTTTCAGTGCCACTATACACCTGTACAACGAGATAAAAAAAGCAGTTCCTTCTTTAGTGAAAAGGTTTTTGTTGACAATTACAATGTAAAATGAAATGAATAATAGTGAATGAAAACCCTAAGCGCACATTCTGAATGTTTGTAGAGAGTGTTTTCAAGACACATTTAATAACAGATTCCACACTGTGGATAAAGAAGCACCATGTGACCCTTTTCTTAACACACACTCTATATCTCAGCTCAATACCAGGGCCACAAATGCCAAATGATGCTCTCTTTTGTCAGACGGGTTAAAGTGGTCTGCCCATCATATGGTTCCAAATGGTCTCTTTTCGATGTAAAGAAAAGAAATAAATAATCTTTATTGGGCTGGGAAGGCGAGCAAAACACTTACAAACGCAAAGAGAACATAGTATGGTTTGTTCCAGTCTCCACTCTCCTCTCCCACAGTGCTTGTTCTCGGCAATGGATTGTGTATCACACACTGAACACACCCGTTCTAAAGCAAGGTATTACAGATTATTATTCATCCTTTTCATGTAAGAAAGAAAGAAAAAATGAAGGAGGGAGTTTTATTGATTTGATTGTTGTGGCGCTGCCTCCACCAGAGTGGAGGCAAGGCGCCGGCGAAGAAGCGCCTTTTATCTGGCAAGTACCCTGTGGTGGTGCGGAGCGGAGCAGAGGTGGGGCGCCGAGACAACAACACATCAATAAAGAAAAATGGCAGCTACAATAACAGCAAAACAAACAACAGAAAACAAACAGCGGTGGGAGGAAGGAAGAGGAAGAAAAAAGAAAGAAAGGAGAAAAAAAACTGGCATCCTAGCAGCACACGACGGCACCCTATAGAATAGATACCCACCCTCCCTGATCTCCGGTTATTCACCAGGCTGACGAGTGAATGGGTTGCGCTGAGTTCACGGTGTCAGGATTCGCCCATGTGTGCTGATCACAAGCTCTGTGTGCCCACAACTGTCTGTGTGTGTGTGTGTGTGTGTGTGTGTGTGTGTGTGTGTGTGTGTGTGTGTGTGTGTGTGTGTGCACTGGCTACCTATCGCCGCCCAGATCAAGCACAAGGCATTGACCCTTGCCTACAAAACCATCACAGGAACGGCCCCAGCGTATCTGAAGGACCTACTAACGCCTTATGTTCCTGGAAGATAACTGCGCTCATCCAGCACAAGCCGTCTGGCTCTGCCATCCAGTCGCTCTAGGTACTCCCAGTCAAGATTGTTCTCCGTTGTTGTACCCAAATGGTGGAACGGTCTCTGGTGGACTAAGCACATCTCTTGCAGCCTTCAAGCATGGGGGCCGCTAGGGGGGGAAAACTGGTACAGATTCTAAGGGCCCAAGCACTGATGGGGGCCCTTAAGGGGGCCTAAGCACTGAGAGGGACCCTTAAGGTGGCCCAAAATTTGAATCTTTCATGGGGCCAAACATTTCTGGCAGCGCCTCTGCTTCAAGAAACAAGTAAAGACCTTCCTCTTTCGAGAGTTTCTACTAGACTAATGCTTGAGCTGGCCAAGCCCCAGGGCAGTCTCTTGACATGATGTCTAGTTTAGTTTGTGTGTGTGTGTGTGTGTGTGTGTGTGTGTGTGTGTGTGTGTGTGTGTGTGTGTGTGTGTGTGTGTGTGTGTGTCAGGGCTTAACACTAACACACGCCAGGTAGCCAAATACGGGTGAAAGTCGGCGTTGGCTAGTAGATACCGAAGGTTCACTAGCCATTTTGGCGGGTCCGTTACTATTCTGAATGATGGACCGTCGGACCGTCTTTGCTACAAAAGCAATACAATGCGATTTCGCGAGCCTACAATACCCATGAAGCACCTGTGTCACGTGTCACCTGTGTCTCACGCAAGCCAGGAATCTGATAGGCCTAGAGCTAGTCTTGCGAAGAGGAGTGACAGCGAGCTACCGAGACATCAGCGTGCGCTTCGAAATGTCACTGGAAACCTTCACGTGAAAATAAAGTAGAGAAGTTCATCTCAACTGACCTGTTTTGCGATCTGTCATTACTACAATAGCCTACTTAGTAGTAGTAGTGGTCATTAAAATGAACAAAGCGAGAGGAAAACATGTCAGTCTGTCTTGTGAAAGTCTCATTAGCGCAGTGATAAGACAAGGACACATGCGGCATTAATAATGTTTGGTTTAAATTATTTTCTGATTTGCCTGTGTCTTCATACCATAATATTCCTCCATGTTTCTTGTGCTGTTGTTCCCGACTGTCAAACCGTTCTTAAAAAAACGCGCAGTAGTAGCCTTCCAGACTGCACAAAAGCATCCCATTGCATGTCCCTTCGCAGGTGCCCGTCTCGCCCGTTTGTATTTTACAACTCACTATTAAACGGAATGAAAGGAAGTCGTAGCCCCTTCTGTAGTTACCGCATCTGTGTGTGCTTTCTAGTGGATAGGCCTACTTTTATAAGCAAATATTCCAGAAGAGGTGTTATTCCACATCCATGTCCGAGGACCGGTCAACTTGGCAATGACTTTAGGCTATCTACTTTGCGCATGAATTTGGACGGCGACCTCCACAGATAGGCCTATATGATGTGAAGAAAGTCCCTCCATATTAAAGACGAAAATATTTTGCTCTCGTGTAGCTAACATTTGTGCCCTTCCACAACACTGTGCTTGGTGTTTCTGCATGGTAGCCTAAATATAGGCCTACTATAGGCTATGCCATTCCTCAGATCAGTAAATCTGTTCTTTGCATAGCATGCATGCATGGACCAGTTAATAGGC
>NC_085870.1:29134146-29144146 GCF_034702125.1 Engraulis encrasicolus
TGGGCAGATGAACCCCAGTGACCCTTTCTGTAGCCTCCATTGGAGGATATGTCGCTCCTGTTTAGTAGCGCTACACCAAACCACACTGTGAAAGATATGCACAGGACAGACTCATCATCAGCCTTATTCAACACTAATGCAACAGCTATAGAATTGCAAACAATGTTACTTCAGAGGTAACATAAGGATGGAGTATATAAAACTCATACTGCACTCAATGAATAAAATGGGCTATTATTTCATACAACACTCACTCACAAAAGCTCATGCCTTTATTCAGAGTGACGTATGGTTATTTACATAGGTACAGGGTAGGGTAGGGCTGCAGCACCATTATTCAAAATGAATCGAAAACAGTGATTTTGGCCGCGACAATTAAAAGCATGAAAATGGCTATTTAGCCCTGTCCGCACAGGGGGCAATATAGTGACCAGCCTTCGGACATCCTTGAAGCCAGAACATGTTGACAGGCTGGTGCTTCTGGACAAAAATCTTCATGCTATTGCCTTTTACATAACTATTACAATTCAGTTTATTTTGTTTATCCTTTTATATAATACATTCATGGTTATATTTCATTTTGTGATTTTAAATAACAATCTGCACAAGATACAGATGTTTATTGTTGTTGAATAATCGTGTATCCAAATAATTGTGATTATCATTTTTTCCACCATCATGCAGCCCTAGTACAGGGTTTCTCAAAGGCACTTCAGCTATCATGGATAGAGGAAGAGGTAAATGTGGGATTCAAAGCTGTAACCATTTGATCCAAAGACCAACTCCATAACCATAGGATCATAGCTTCCCCTATTATATATGTCATTGAAGTAACTCTCCAGACTGTCTTCAAAAGTTACCGCTTTGCCAGTGTGTAGAGCAGTTGTCTCCAAATGGCGGCCGACGGGCCAGATCTGGCCTGGGCATGGCAAACATATGGCCCGCCATGAGGTTGGAACAAATGAAAACATTTATGTGTGCTATCTGTGACCATACAGTCGGCCAATTTGTTTGGCCCTCAGCCTCATTTGCGTTACATAATTTGGCCCTTGGGGGAAAATAATTGGAGACCACTAGTATACTGTAGAGTAGTGTTTCTCAATGGGGCCCTAGGAAGGTGTTGAGAAGGATACAGCTGAGAGGGGGTGGTGCTTAATTCCCATTGGGGGGCATTAGCCTATTTTATTTTTTAATACTAAGGGTGGCGTTGGAAGGCTTGATGAGGTTACGAGGGACGTAGGGAGGCTTATGCTGAGGTCCAGTGAGCGTTTATTCAACAAAGGTTGCCAACCACTGGTGAAGAAGGAGGAGAGAAAGAGACCACCTTAACAGATTTGCCAATTTGCCACAACTTTCACAGGATTCAGTTGTCAACATTTGAATGGGGTTGGTAGCCCACCCCTTCTTTTTCAAAGCGCATTTTGTTATTTGCTTTGCCATGAGTGTGACTGCGTAGGGGGGGGAAAAAAACAGTTGCCTCCGAGAAGAAAAAAACTAATGACTAATGGCGAAGGCTAATCAAACCGGATAAGACGAGTCTTTGTTCAGAGTAGTTTAGTTTATCAGCAGGTGGACTATATGTTCCTTCTGCACACCATGATGTTGCACTATTGCAGTGGCACTAAAACTGCCATTAAAGTTTATATAATCTTTTTATGGCCCAGTTGATAAAAGTCTAAAATAAAAGACAAATCAATGAGGTGCTGTACATGATTCATGGCATATCGTGAGCAGAGCATGGTATGATAAGCTGACCTGATAACGCCATAATTCACCTTAAAGGTGCACTGTGCAGGAAATGGTCAAAAAAGGTACTGCAACTATGCTGCTCATTGCCTAATGCCAAATTTGATCTTTTCATGAAAGTTTACTAAGTAATAAACTAATATTTTCTAGTATGACCCAAGTGCAGTCATTTTATCAGCTAAGAATGGCTATTTCTGGAAATTCAAAATGGCGGACCATGGAGAAGATCCCCTTTTTCATGTAAGAAAAATGCCATTTTTCCAGTTATAATGAATACTTAGAATTTGATGGTGGTGATAAGTATTCATGAAAAAGGTAACATTAGTGAATGGGTAGCATGAATTCTGGAAATATACAACGAAAAATCTTGCACAGTGTACCTTTAAAAAACTGATTTGCAACAACAATTCAGTCCACAGAAAGAGATCTATGGCACATTACAATGTTGTCATAGCAATGAGCAATTGGCTTTCAAACATTCAGCCAAGGACACAGCAATACTCGGATAAGATGTCTTCATGACACACTTTAGGTCAGTGCAGAATTGCATTACAACGTGATAAATGTTGTGTCTATAAAGCAGGGGTGGGGAACCTTTTTCATTCAAAGGGCCACTTCAAATTCCTACAAGGGCCGTAAAAGTCATCCGAGGGCTGTACTAAATCAGGATTTCCCATGCAATTTAGGCCTATTTTGAAGGTAGACACCTTTAAAACAGACCCCCCTCTAGGTCCCCTGAATATATAACTTAATTGTATTGGAAATGTAATTTCTAAGATTCCTTTACAAAATATGTCATATTTCATGTGAAGCTGCATAACATTAAAATTATATCAGGGGCCGGATAAAACGGCCTCAAGGGCCGCAAATGGCCCTCGAGACATAGGTTCCCCACCCCTGCCATAAAGGATAGCTACACATGACATTGATAAGCTGTAAATGCAATGGCTGCAGTTTATTTGAAACCATATGTTTACTCTTATGCAACTTCATTAGTTTGGCCTTCTAGGGGGAGCATGTCTATGTTCCCACAGCCCATTGGTCTTACACCACTAAGACTTATAACAATGTTTTTTTGGGCCCATTGGTCCCATAGCCCAATGGTCCCACATCATATTCCTGTTGGTCCATGATCCCACATTTCTAAGAATGTATTCAAATTGAGGCCCTATGTTCCATGGAGGGGAGAAAGGCACATTGTCTTAGTTTATTCTGAAGTGTGGGAACATGGAGTTGTGGAAAATAGGGCATATATTTGAATAATTTCTGAAAAATATGGGAACATGGAGCAGCAGGAATAAGCTGTGGGACCAATGGGCCATGGGACCAATGGGCTGTGGGAACATAGAGCTGACCCCTGGTCGGGGTAACAGTAAACAGCCTGAGATGAACACATGGACGCTCCTTTGATCTCTACAGTGCAAACACATCAAAGGTTGATTATATTGAAACTGGTGAACCCTAATAACATTGTAGGCTCAGTATTAATTGCAACTTTCCACTGTTTTATTGCTATCAGGTTTTATCAGTTGTTTATACAGTGCACCATGGGTCAGACAGACACCACTTTAAAACACACATTGCAATGACTCTAGTAGTATCATTTTAGCACTGCAACTATATTCAGGACTAGGTCTACTGTAAACAAAAAAAACTCTGATAAACTGAATTGACAGCATACTGTAGTATTTGTAGCCTCTTACTGCAGATGGGGTCGCTGGCGGGCCTATTCACTATTTGCTGGAAATACTCAACTACATCATAGCAACATTGCTATGACAGTACCGAGAGCCTTAAGTAACAGATAAAGGCGGAACCATTACAATTTTGGTGACAGTAAGGTTATAACATAGGCTCTGCACTTAGGGGTTAATTATTACTGTCAGTTCAGTTGTCATTTCCACAGAGGACCTTGCCAAAACATCCTAAATCCTACAGACATCAACTTGTGTTCAGCATTCTGAGCTCTAGACAAACATTGTAGGTTTCAATATTAAAGGTGCCCTATTATGCTATTTAGAATAACTTTCATTGTTAATATTTTGCTTTACTGTGGTTAGTGGAGTTAATTTTGAATGATCACTTGTTTTCATGTCCATTATTTTTTATCATTGTGTACATGCACCCTGCGCCGCCTGTTTGAAACGCGTGGAAGTGCAGAATGTTAGACCGTCAACATTCTGAAATCTCGACGCAGCATGGAGCGTTTCATCAAGCATTCTATTACTAATATTACGTCAGCAGCACAGCTGTTTTTGACCTGGAATCCAACCCTGTAGCCTATGTCTAAAGTTGACAGCCAAATAGTTCACCCAATGTCCACAATTAATCTGAAAAGGACGCATCATAAGTCCCACGTTATGTTATTTGTGCGCCTTGCTGTGTCATTTGCTGAAACTCAGTCCCTATCCAATGCGAGTCTTCCGTGCATGGGCTTCAGTTTGATTTCAAAATCGCTTGGGACAATTAGGCTGCCATTAATCTGAGAAAGGGTTGAAAGTGCTGGGTACAGGCGATTGCTTCCGATTTGAGGTTTCATGAAATAATACGCATATTGGATATGATGCGTAATGACGCGATTGTGACCATATTTAAAATAAAAAAAAACTAATAGACATCTGCGCTGTCTTGTTTATTTCTGATATCCTGCGCTGAAGAAACTGTAGCTTAAACATTATTAACGCAACAGTAGGTGCCTGATTGGTTAACCCGCTGTCTAGCCTTGCATACTGTAGCCCTAAAGTTGAAGTTATCAGCTAAGTTTACTGCTCACAAACAGACACGTGTCACGCTGGTCTAGGCGGGAGTCTAGATATGCTGTTGACAGGTGGACATTTGAAGACACAAAGAATATTCTGGGATTGAAATCAGATCACCTTTCCTTGTTAATGGCAAGTTAACCTTCACAAAATAGGCTAGCCAATAAGCTAATCATCTGCAATTGCTGTACACAGTTCAAAGGATAGGCCTATTTATTCAGCGAAGTTGTGGACATTTTCTTCGCTCCCGCGGCAGCCCCCGTTTGGCTGTCAAAGACGCAGTCCGAAATTGAAAGAGTGCGCCCAATAAGACAAGGGCACGACTTGTCGGACTCAAACCTATCAATTCAACGTCTGTCAGTGATATCGTGACACCTTATTTGTGAACTCCGTGTTCAAATGCGTCCTGTGGTCTATTTGCAAGCCAGACTGAATACTGAGCGCACGCGTTGTTGGCTTTTAAAAATGAGTTCCTGTTTGCTCGTTGTCTGTAGGCCTAATGAACAATGGTGATAGGCTATGCTTCATAAAAATACATTTCAAGGTATTTTCAGGTGCATGGTTTCATTTTAGTAACTGCATTCCTATTTAGTCCCCGGCAGAAATGATGCGCCCACTGGATTGGTTGCGCAATGGGCAGTCCTCGATGGATTGGTTTCATACTGGGTCTTATAGTAACGCCTAGGTCTAGTCTCTGTTTCGTGGTTTTTCTGTTCGCATTTATCAACAGGACAGGATTTTTTTAATATAGCCTAACAATAGGCCCTATCCTTTTCAGTTTCAGTTTCATTATTTTTGGCATGCCGCCCAACGACGCGACCAGTTTTAAACGACGTCAAGCCAATATCCACGTTGCTCTTGCAGATATGATGAACAAAACTGCGTTGCATTTTAATTAGGCCTACTGAATTGTAACCTATGCATAGCCTATACTAACTGGCTAATCCTTGCCAACATTGCTGATGCAAACGGCTGCTGGTCATGTCGTGATATACCTATTTGGATAACATCAGCGCACGTCTTCTAATTAATGTTATGCTTCAAGCGGCAATACGAGTGTAGGGTTTCTTCCTCATTCAACTGTTTCTGACCCGTTAGCCATAGGCCTACCAACCGGTAGTCTATTTTACCAATGTAAAACGCAGCTTTAATATCACAATGAAACAAAAATATATAACTTGGGCCACAGGTGAGTGTAGCCTCCAGTCTAGACCGATGCTTGACGGAGCCGATTTATGAATTGAAAAAAAAAACATGCGTAATGGAATAAACTTGTGGATGGCGAAATCCTACACTATCCTTGTAGGCTACACTATTATTGTACACTATTTTTGTACACTGAGTGGTGTATTCACAAATAGGATACATCTCATCACAATACTGTCAAATTCAGATAGGCCTAGGCTATGTGGCTGCGATGAACAAATGCGCATTAGGCCTACTGTCTCTGACTAGGTCTGTGACATCGTCAACACTCCATCCCATAAGCAGCAATGTTAGGTACAGCATGACGTAGAGCCGTACAGGAAACAAAAGCTATAGAATGTTGAAAACCCAACCACGCGTTCTCTGACAGTTGAGAAATAGCGTTCCTGCGGCAGAGAAATTCTCCCCCAAGAGGCCAATTTGTGAAATGCAGCTTTCACCAAGCTTTTACATACAACAGATGCTGTGTAACCCAATAAATGGGTAGTGGACATGAAAAAGCATAATAGGACCCCTTTAAAGAACTAATCCTCACACAGATGTGCTGAATCTACTCACTCAAGGGAAGATGGGTGGTTTGCAAGCAAGGCAACGCAAACGCAAACATCTGAGTGGCGTTTTTAGAGCGGTTAAAGGCTCTCCATTGTGGCCAACAACAGGCAATCCACACGTTATTTGAACTGAAGAAATAGGTCAACATCCAGCGAATAGTTGTGTGTGCTATAGCAGTAGTTCTGGCGGATGAAGAAGAGTGGATGGTGTGATATGGAGGGTATTAACTCAGCTGATTGTATCTCTCCATGCCCTCCCCTCCCCTCTCGTCTGCCTGCAGTGTTCCGTTGTCTCGCCACTACACTCTTGTGTTTGCAGTTCACTTTTTAATTTTTATTTCGTGCTTGCTTTCTTTCGTATGGCCCAGCATACCTGTATGCCTCTGCCCATTCTTCTCTTATTATCTCTGTCTGTCTGTCTGTCTGTCTGTCTGTCTGTCTGTCTATCTGTCTGTCTCTACGTTCTCATCATTTCCCTATTTCTGTATTCCTCATGGGCATTTTTATATTTTGTCCAAGTCCACCAAGTCTGCACACACGCACGCGCACACACACACACACACACACACACACACACACACACACACACACACACACACACACACACACACACACACACACACACACACACACACACACACACACACACACAGACAGACAGACAGACAGGCACGCACACACACACACACACACACACACACACACACACACGCACACGCACACGCACACGCACACACACACATGCACACAGACAAAAAACACACGCTCACAGTGCATACAAAAAGCACAGTGCAGACAAAAAAGACAGGGCCAGTTAAAACTTAATAGCTCTTTCAGACAATGCAGTTGTCTGGACTACAGTATACCCAGTGGGATTAGGTAAAGGGAAATCTGGAAAAGTGAAAAGGTGATAAGCACGAGGCTAAGTAAGGTTGAAATGTACTGCATTTTGGAGGAAAGAGATAGTCAAGCTGGAAGAAACACAACAGTAAATCACTGAGATGGGAAAAGAAAAACATGACGTTAAACGTTGCTTAGCAGAGACCGTCTGATCAGTGACAGCTTCTGAGAGCGGTTTCTCTCTCCAAGATTCGTTTGTCATGTTCAAATGGGTGACGGTCGGGAGATATCCATACTAATTGCTCAGAATTACTATGCGGATGGAGTGCGGTGGGAAGCTGAGACGACGAGCTGACTGGCAGACAGACACACAGATCCCGATGCGTCGCTGCCTTTTTAAGTGACAGTAGGAGACTTTCTGATGCAAATGAGCGAAACAGTGTGATAGAAAAATGATATGTACGTTGACATTCAAATGGCAGCCATTCTGACAGAGGTTGACCCTCCCGACAGTGACATCTCTGGACCCCACCCCACCCCCCTGAACCCATACCCATATACCCTTCACCCCCCCCCCACTCCCGCCCATCATGTCTGTTAAGGTCACACAGCTGTGCTCTTTTTGAGTCTTAAAAGTGCACCGTGTAGGATGGTGGCTAGAGTAGGTATTGCAACTATGCTGCTTATTGAAACATTGCTGTCTATTGCCAAATTTGAACTTTTCGTTAATATTTACTAAATAATTAGCTAATACTTACTAGTATGACCAAAGTAAAGATTTTCAGCTAAAAATGTCTTTCTGAACATTCTAAATAGCGGACTGTGGGGAAGATCCCTCTTTTCATAAATGACAAGTGCAATTTTCAAAGTCATAATGAAAAGTTGACGGGGGTGTTAAGTATCCATGAAAAAAGTAACATTTGTGAATTGGCAACATGGCAACATTGGCAACATGAAATAAACTACTAAAAATATTTCACAGTGCACCTTTAAAAAAACACTATGATTTCTTTTGCCCTTTTTGGTCACTCTAGTTAAAACCAGTCTTGTAAGGTAGTTGGCCTTTGAAGGGAAGAAAAGTGAATTTGCACATGTCTCCTACTGTTACAACTTGATGACCCAATCAAAGCAAAACATTTCAAGGTTAAAAAGTACTTACTGTTGCTTTAACATCAAAACACTGCAATTTTTTCCTTTAATTTTCATGAAAGGTTTTTTTTTTAACAGTATTGACCTTAATTATCTCCAGCTCAAACTAGACATATCATTTCAGCTTAGGCATGTTTCGCATAAGGAGGTGTTACGGCGGAGACACAGAACTCTGTAATTCTCCTTAAGGCTGGGATTTCAGGCTTATCCAAAACACAGTGGGAGTCTTCTCGCAGGTGACTCTTCGACTTGGCAAAGCGGTCGTTGACTGTCACCACGGCAGAGACAGAGACAGCAGTTACTGTCACCTGTCTTATTCCAGCAGACTGCAGACACCTAATAGGACTTCCCAACTTACTATAAATTCAGTAGCAAAAAAAGAAAAAAAAACACCATGTCTCTGGCAATGCAGAAGTGTGTATAGGGAGGAGATGCAATGCCCTGAAGCAAAAGAGACGCCAGGGAGGCAGAGAGACTGCATATATAGGCCATATGTGTGGGAAGTGTCCAATGATGCTGTATGATCACCATCTCCCAAAGGTAAATATGTGCATAGAGAGAGAGAGAGAGAGACGGCAGACTGCAATGCCAGTTTGTTCCAGAACTGCAGCTTAGTCTTCCACCAGGATAACGATACTGGGTTCATGTCCAGGCCTCTGTTGTGAAATTTACCGTATCGATCTCCAAACAGATTGATAGACAGATGGACGGTAGACAAACTGACATGAGATAGATAGATAGATAGATAGATAGATAGATAGATAGATAGATAGATAGATAGATAGATAGATAGATAGATAGATAGATAGATAGATAGATAGATAGATAGATAGATAGATAGATAGAGTTAGGGTTAAAATGCAGCAGTAAACTATACAACATATCCCCGGTATTGTAGGCCTAGCAAACTTCAGCTGTACTGTGTAACATTGTGGAACACTTCCACAGTGCTGTAGCAAACTTGAGCTGCACTGTGTAACACTGTCGATCACAAAATGTCAGCCTTCTTAAGCGGTCCCAAGAATCCGGTGTGCAGTTTGTGCATTCATGGCCACTAAACGGCCTTGTTTTATGCTGGGCGGGAGAAGGTAATGGGCCTTTAATTGTCGGCGTAAACACGCGGTGAGATGTGACGCGTCGCGGGGAGAGAACGGCTCCCCGAGCGCTGGTGGGGGTCCCTTTCAACTCGGCTGACTGACTGATTGCGCCGCTGTCGTGCCGCCACATCACCGGCTGAAAGAAAAACCCGACAATTAGCGGCGGATCAGGGGTGACTCTCCTCGCGCTCAAATTGTTTATTAATCAGGCGACACGCCGTCTGAGAGCGAGCGCCGTGCAAATGGAAAATCACAGCAGACTCTGGCGTTCGGCTGCACACACACCCAACACACACACACATACACACACACACACACACCACATGCACACTCTACCTTACTTCGTTCCTACCTAACCGTCCACTGCACCCCCTCCAACACACACTCATACACAGAGGCGATTCTAGGTCCAGGTGGGGCCCCAAGCGAAAATGCAAAAGAATGAACATTTGCACCAAAATCACCACTACTGTAGTAAAATATGGGCTGTTATTCACTATCTAGGGGCTTGGGGGCCCCAAGCGGCTGCCTGCCTTGCCTGGTGGCAAGATGCGCCTCTGCACATACACATACACATTCTACCACCTGCTTATCCCTCCATCTGACCACACCCCAACCACACACACACACACACACACACACACACACACAC